>NW_014333313.1:1974143-1998591 GCF_000341935.2 Cephus cinctus
CCCCCCCCAAATACCCCACTCTGGTGCGATAAGAAAAGCTTGCTTTCGATATAGAAAAGTATAGCTATAGGTATATCTACAATTAGACAGGATTCCAATAGTCGTGACATACGAAATACACGGACTGACTATTTTAAATGACACAATTTTTGACATGGTCCAAAAGTTTGAATCAACGACAAATTTTCGTATTTTACGTAAATTTGTAAAAACTTGGATACGAGTTTCTTTTTCCGACAGTCCACGACGCGAAACTCTTTCGTTAAGATCGGTGGAAAAGGCGAATCGTATCCTTGATACTTTTCTCCAGGGAGTCTTTCTCTGACTCTCTGAACATCTTTATGAGTTATCCAAGTAAATGACGTCATGCATGACTATATGTAGTTTTGGATTCGCAGAATGCATCCGAAGTTCAGATTCGTATCGGTGAATTTATTGAGAATACGAATAATATTGCCGAAATTGGTATTACCAATTCCAATCTGGTTATCAAAGTCCGGGCGATCGAAATAATTGGAGAGCTGTTCGTTGCTGAGCGATGGGATCCTACTGCATGGGGCAGAGGTCTTACTGCATGGGGGATGATCGGGATACGTTTTAGCCATATATGGGAGTCAGTAGCCCCACGTATACCGTTTATGATAACATTTACCGAAAACGTGGTCATTCGTGTGACCACGATTTAATATGCAAATATTTCTGACTCTTTACCCATCGTGCTTGCTTTTGGCCGTTGCCGGAATTTCTGATCCGGAAGGTGGCTGCTGGGTGGATTCGTTACTGTAGAATGCGTAGACCCTTTAGCAGTTTGGCCAGAGACAACAGTGTGCTTTCGCTAAACTCGCGCCACTCTATTTAAATTTCTCCGTGGTATTTTCGTATTAGGGAAAACTATTGTCACGAGCGTCGAGATGTGGGTTAGCTAAAAGTTGATAGCGCAGGCTACGGCCGTTCTGTGGTTTTTTTTTTTTTTTTTTTTTTTTTTTTTTTTTTTTTTTTTTTTTTTGGGGGGGGGGGGAAAAAAAAAAAATTTTTTTTTTTTTTTTTTTTTTTTTTTTTTTTTTTTTTTTTTTTTTTTTTTTTTTTTTTTTTTTTTTTTTTTTTTTTTTTTTTTTTTTTTTTTTTTTTTTTTTTTTTTTTTTTTTTTTTTTTTTTTTTTTTTTTTTTTTTTTTTATGGCCGTGCGAGGCATAAAAACAAAAAATTTAAGACTGGAAAAAATATAAAGAGAAAAAGAGCAGGAAAAATTGTACTAGTGAGGATCGTGTTTCTCGAAGTGTCTCACTTCACGTTTACCATGCAATTCGAAATCTTCTTAGAGATCTGGCCATCGAGATGCAGATCTTTACCATATTTTATCTTTACGTCATCTTCTTCTGTGTATCACGAAAATGTAAGCCATTTATCTGTATATCCTTCAAATATGAAAGGCAAAATTTCAACGTATATCCACGTACGCGGGGTAATGTAAGAAAATATTGTAGAATTTCAAAATGAAGTATATTCCTAACGAATTCGACCGTAATGAAATTACGATATTCCATACATTAAATTTAGGTATTCAAATTCACGCGTACTTTTCTTGAAAATTTTCAACAGTCTCCTCCGTTCCCTTCAGCATCTCGGACTCCGCTAAGATTCCAAGAATTATGCATGGAAATTCAATAAATCCCACGCGTCTATGAAAAACTCGTATTACACATTTACCTAAGCTTGTCGAGAAATATTCTTATGTATTTCTTGTGCGTTGACGTAATTTCACTCGGCGAAATCTCGCGGTATATTTAAAGCGAGTAGTCTGCTATCGACAGTGTGCGACATAACGCGGTAGGACGAGCCAATCTACTGATATACCGTTGGGCAATATTACATTCCCGGGTGTAACCATGCGAAAAAGGGTTCCGTTTCTGTATATAACACGGAAGATATTGTCCACGGATTCCGGAAGTGGAAGTAAGCTGATGGAACCCAAAATTCCAAAAGAGCCTACAATTGTAGGAAAGTTTGTTTACCCGAATGTGAAAAAAATCAATCTCATCAATTACCCACGAGAATTTGTTCCGCCGCCTAATTGCATGTGAAGGAATCCCGAATGGAAAGGAAGAGGGTACCGTGTCAATCGCAGGTATCAGCGAATCCAGATTTCCTCTTAGAAATAAGGGAGCAGTCGATTACGCAAGAGGGCCTTAAGCGATTAACGAAGCCCCAATGCCACCCGCACGCGAAACGCTGTTCCTGTCGGGGCCGAATAAGCCATTTCTACAGATCGCTGATTACTTGAATTTCTCACGATTTTATCGGAAAGACCTACTGGGACCTCGTGAAGCGATTTCTACAGATCGTTTCATTTTCTACTTCAATATGTTCAGTTCTCACGTCTTACGGGTATCTCTGTAGGAACAATAGTAATTCTTGAATCATATCTGGGATAGTTGGAAATATGTAATGTGCTTATATTATAAGAGCCTCTCTGGAAATGTCAATTGTCTAGACACAACATTACCCTGCGTCCGTAAGGAGTTTTCTGACGAAGCTTTACTACGTAAGGTATCTCTAAGGACACTGAGAGTAAGGATCTTTTCGTGTTTTGCGTGTGCAGGATCGATGACTCTTCCGAATGAGACTTTGACGTATCGCCTTCGCGAATAATAAGTCTGTATTTGGAATCGATATTTCTTTTAGTGTCTTTGCCCTTTTTGTATGCACTCCGGTGCAATAGGATTCTGATCCATGACAAATATTTTTACAATACTCAGTCATACTATTTAGACGTGCGTATAATACGTATGAATTTGCACTCTTGAACTTTTCGATATGGTCCATAATAAAAGTCGTCTGAAAATTGTTTTGCCCAGTAGCACTTTGCAAGACTACTTGAATAGGGTGTAAAGACGGATATCCGGGTAGAATTTACGTCGCTGTAAATCGCTCGACGTCACAGTGGAAAGTATAGGAAAAACATGAAGCTTCCGATAGTCCGTAAGTGTTTCGGGTAAATTTTTGTTAATTAAATTAAAGTACATCTATCCAAAGTCATCGAATGACTTTTGAAACACGAGTTCAATTAATTTTGATATATCTATCAAACAATTTCTGGTATATTTTAATTGAGATTTATTAATTGACTTGAACCAAATTATTCTGCTACGTGGTCGAGTCTATTCTGACGTTTCAGACATTCAATACTTTCGTCTTGAATGCTTTACGACAGAAAGGCCAGTTCTCAACATCACTTTTACGTGAAATAAATGATATCCGCGATGGCAGCAACAGCCAGCAATTGGATCGCTCCACCATTAAGAATCGGATGAATGAAAGAAAGGTGCAGCCTCCTCGTGGTACCAACAGACAAAGCTCCGAGAAGAATAAACTCAATTATTTCAACATCAAAGCTGCCATTTCTGAGCTCATTCTCCAGCGTCCTTCCTGGACCATCAGGTCCTTTCCGATTCTCCCACCCATTTCCTATCTAAAATTAAATTAACAACTCTTTCCCATCTGCACTCCCCATAAGATGCCTACAAAATAGAGAGAAGAGCCCAGTACCTCTTCGTTATCTTTCTTTGATTTCATGTAATTCACAGCATCAATCGCAAGATGCTTTATCTGAATGCCCATTACGTATTGTTTAGGATATCCATAAAAAATCCGAATTCATATTTTCAGACGTCACTTGTTAGCTTATCTTTTTCAATTTGTCATATCAACGAAAAATCTAAAGTGCAGGGATGCTGCAAGAAGATGCCACATATATAAGACGAGAGCATCCAGGAACTAGATAGATTCTTCTCGACGCCTGAACCACGACTCCTCGAGAGGAGACTCCAGCATCCGTTTGCGCGGTTTCCTCTGTAGCAGTTCCTCCATGTTCCTCGAGGCGCTCCTAAAAACTAGAGCCGCGCTACAGGACAGGCTAATTTATCTTCGAGCGAGGTTTAAAGCATCCCGTCGTTTATCTTAGTGCAGCTAAGGATTTTTTTTCTTCATCTACCCTCTTTGCTCCTCACCGAGACGCGGCCGCGCTCAGTCGCGTCTACGGTAAATTGAAGGAGGATTTTGCTAAAGGATATAGCGATTGTCGTTTGACGTCGGCCATCCACCTTCAGGTTTATTGCGATTCTATTTACTGTCTCTTCCCAAGATGAAGGCGCCACTCTAGTTGCCTGCAACTGTCGCAAGTGACGTATGTATATCAGCCTAGCCAAACCACACTGTACAAGCCCTTGAGACTTGGTATACAATCGCTTCACCTATGCCAGTACGGCGATAACGTCAGAAACCTTTGCTACCACTGTGTTTACAATTAATTTATAGTGTTTGCGTTTCATCATATTATTCGGAAGCTGGATTAAACAAACTTATCTCGTTACGGATCCAATTGTAATACGATAAAGATCCTAGGAATACTGCAAACCAAGACATTCTTTGCTAAATTTTGAAATTTACCGACAAGAAGCTTTGGATTTAATACCAAATATTTTTTTATTAATAACAATCTTATTTAAAAATATTTCCAGGATCAGGATCGAGCCTATGATCGCTATACCCGATTTGGCTTAGTTAACTGTCAGAAATTCTGACTTCCGATAAGAAAGCCCCAGGTACGAATTTTAGTATAATATAAGCTGTCCCGTGGAAGAATATATGCGTTATCGTTTTGGAATCTCCTGCAGGACAGAGATGCCATGGCCAGAGAAAGTAATAAAAAGACATGGAAAGAGGAAAAAAAATAAGCGAAACGAAATAAAGAAGACGTTATGAAATCCCCGTTGCCGCAGTGCGGACCGTGAAAGTAATTCTACTCCTCTGGGCAAAGGGCTAAAATACCAGTGGAAATATGCAAGTTATTAGAATCAGCTAGAGGCAAGTTATGCTACTGTATTGTGCGCGTTACATCGTTTCCTGCAATCCAACGTATCTGATCCGTAGTTTCCTCGGCTAGGAATTATCTACGTAATTGAATACTTTGCCTGGCGTTTCCGTTTGCAGCATCTCTCGTGTCAGACGTCACTTTTATTAAATTCAATACAGTCATGTGTATATATTACGAATAACAAACTCATAAAACGACATAGATATATATCTACGTATATAAAACACTCGACTACTTTTTATAATTCGCAAAAATTTGGCCTCGTTCAAACGTAAACTAGTAAAAAAATCATTCACGATACCGACAGTGAAAACATCCATATGTTTTACATGAAATTCATGCATGTTACATGATTCGCGGAATTTCAGTATAAAGAGTAGCAGTGTTGTGCAGCACGATAAAATTCAGGAAGTCAGCTTGAGTGGGTTAATTAAATTGAATAATCAGAATGGACCAATCTTATGTGACTTCTGTTGCGTGATTTTGTACTGTGGTTATAACTGTACTGTACAGTCTATGCACCCGTAATATATTTTCGTAAACGTATAGGTACTCAGTGTGTATAAGCATCGCAGCAGCTTTGGGTGCTGTGTTCTACGGGTATTACTGATCGGAATATCTAGGAGCTAATCAACGGTCCAGGATCATGGGTTTTAACGGATCCAGATATAGAATGATTTGAGGCTTCGGTTAGATGTCTTGGATTCTTGTTGCTTGGAACTTACCGTACAGTTACTATAGCAATTTTCAATATTAATTCCAATATGGAATTCGACTTGAATTGCCTTTGTTCGTAATAGACGACTATAGCTGTTCTATTAGAATTTGGATTTCGAGGAGTAGGCTATTCGAGAGTTCGTAAAGTTAACGAAGTTAGCTTATGATTAGTATCGTTAGAATGATTATGAAATTTCGTGAATATTCGTCAGCCGAGTGGGAGCGCAGGAACAGTTAATAAAATGGTCAGGGTGGCAAACGCCGAGGGCCGTGTCTGCAGTAACAGCTTGTCGTGTAATAAAACAGTGACGTAACTTTATAACTCTTGGTGTCATGCTGCCAGGAGGACTAATATTCTCCGTGGAGAGTGAAGCTGGTAAATGTGTCTAATGAATCCTGTTACGTGTGGGGTAGGAAGGATTCGATTTTACTTATAGAGATGACATAGAGTCGATTTCAGTTACTTCTATTATGTATTTTACTTTGGATCTTCTGAGAACCACGAAGATTTTCATGGATGATGAAGGTTTTTTGGAAATGGAAAATTTAATTTCATGTATCTGATAAACAATTTTACTTCGATTAGTCCCTTACAGGTAGCAGGTATAATGCTTTTACTCTTGAAAGATGCATTTCGTTTATGCGAGGCGGAGCATTACCAACTTTGAAATATTTAAAGGAAGGATAATTTCTTAACGATGGATACTTTATTAGGTCGGGCACTTAAGAATTTATAATATTCAGTGTATACTCATGACATAATGTAAAAGTGAGAATGTTGAAAGTTATGTAGATTCTACGTGACTATTATTTTTTATTTTTTAATATTGTAGATCCCTTTGTCATCCTTTGAAATGAATTTGTAGGTTCACTACTGGGTTTACCTGGATCATTGTAAAGTCGTCTAGAGTACGTGACGTCGGAATGCGATTGAAGAAGTTTTCGCAACTTGTGCTCGTTCGACCTGGTACACGTAAAAACGATTTTGAAATATTATCAGTTTCCCGCCAAAAGTTTTCTACGATTAACATCGTTTCCTCTTGCATTGGGATTTTGCGGCTCGTTTTAAAGCTGGGAAACGCATCGACTAACTGGAAAGTTTCGCGTAGCGACCATGGAAGATAAGCATGGGGAAACTTTATTCACCGTGCAGCTGGTGAGAACGCAACTTTTAAGCCCGTTTAAAAAGAATCTATTGTGATGATGCGAAAACTTTTATTTTTCAACAATGAGAGTTAGCCCTCTGTACTAATTCGTACAATGGACCCCCCCGTACCCTAGACGCGTAACTCACAATGTTCGAATAACTTTGTCGTGTTTCAAATTCTATTAAATCTGTAACCATCACGTATTTCGCACTTAATATTATTATTATTAACATTGTATAATTAATATTCACACGATTGTATTGCGCAATTACATTAATACACCCTTGTTATTTATCTTTCGCCTCATTCGGTTCTAATCTTTCTGTTGCAGGTGAGTGAAACAGTTAATTTCGAAAAGGGACGAACCAGTACGTTTTCGCACGGCACTTTAATTCCTTTAGTTCGGTAAGTCAAATATTTTCGCACTGCTGTGGGGATTTTGTAATTAAATTTTCATGATGGATGGCTGTCTGGCTATAACTACTGCGGTGTACTGAATCTCAACCGCTGTCAGTTGGATTTACATACGGTTGTTTGGGATAGACGAAGGAAATGTCACGTGGATGAAATGGAGTAAAAACCTTAGATATATGCAGGATCGTACTTAAGGGAGGGTCTGAAAAGAGAAACCCGAGAATACAATTTGCTCGAGTATATAAGAAAGTATAAACTTTTTTGCTTGACTTATTCTTGCTCTCGTAAAGTTATTACGTGAGGTTGACGAAAGAGTTTTTTTTTTCTCGATTCCATTACAAGTGCTATGAATGTTAAGATTACCTGAAAATTGTTGAGTTTCCGAAAAGTTTTTGTAACTCAGTGATTTTGTATGTAAGAAATCATGGATTCTGAAATGCTTGGGAAAATTGTGGATAAATAATCTATGTCTGTCTGACATAATATATTCCTGCTTTTATATCTGACGTACAGAACTCGTGAACCATCAGGTATGTGGGAGAAATCCACTTTTCATTCCGTTCAATGAAAAACTGCGGAATACATTAAACTCCTCGGAGTATTATCATTTAACGCGACTGGTACGTGCAAGAGATGAGTGAATAGTGATGTTTTATTTTTAATCAATTATATTAAATTGACTTTCGTCGATGCATTCAGAAAGTATTTGAAAATTTGTAAAACTGTTTTTTTTTACTTCTAAAGCTTTTCTGCCATATTACATTTTTTTTTTTTTTTTTAATATATAATAGATAATTTCACGTGAATTTTTGAATCCTTTTAGACAAATCTCTATCAAGCGAATCGCTATTCCAGAAAACTGATTCGTCTCAGACATTCCAGAAATACGGTATTGCAAAATTTTACATTTTGTAATAACCACTTTTAAAAGTATTTATCAAATTCGTATCATCTTTCCTTTAAACTATATTTCACTATGAATATACGATAATATTCTTATCAGTAAAATATATTCGTTCGTCTCTTCCACAAACTGTCTGAGATGAACGAGGGAAAAATATTTTTGGTATAACAAACTCATTAGATAATTCATTAGAGATCATGACGTTACTATGACTGTTACGAAGAGTCATCCTTACTTTAAGGTGCTATCCTTTTAAACAAATCGTTAGATGTGGTCCACCCCAAGCAGGCGAGTAGGTTATCACATCTCGTTTCGAATCGTTAACTTTTACGAGCGTCGTGAATTTTAATTGGACCCAGCGGTAATTGAAAGCCGCGAGTATCGGCGTGATTTTGCGAAAAAAGAAAAAAAAGGCCACGTGAACATAGGTGTAAATTTAAAAGCAGTTCCCACATATACATCAGTCTGCCTAAAGTAATGAAAATCTGCATTCCCACAAGTGTCAGATATATTATCAAACAAAGAAATCAAATTATAAATATACAAAAGAAATGTTTCATCCTGTACAAAAAAATGTGCGTCAGAAATTGATAAAACTGCAGCGGGATAGAGCCGGGACGGAGTCAGGTGAGCCACAAAGAGACAGTCAGCCAGAAGAACGTTGCTTGCAGTACTGCGTATACGTCCGCAAGGCCTAATTTAGAAATTTCGTAAATAACGGCGCATGCATTATTAAGGAGAGCACAACCCCCTTAACTCGGTAACCCATATTTCACGGGAGCACTTACCACGGCCATTCTTCCTTCACAAAGCAACTCATTTCGCACAAAAATACTCGGGCAACTTGGCCAACCAGCCACCCAGTCAGCTCCGAGTCTTGCGAAGGATTGAGACTATACAGTAGAGGCAAGCTACTTTTAAATATATCGTAAAACTTCTTACGTAGCCTTGGTCCAAAAGGAAATGACGGGAAGAAATCCTGGCACCACGTCCGGCCTTTTCTTCATTGTTTCGTGCACTTTGAATTACCGCGCATCGTAAGAAAAAGAGGTACGTGCTCCTGTTTTTAAAATATCATGGGGCTTCTGGTGCTTTTTCATTAAATTTTTTTTTTTTTTCAAAATAAATGAAACTTACCAGGAGGATTAAGGGGCTGTGTCGGGCTCTTCGAAAAAGTATTTCAATGATCCCCTTTGGGTTGTACCAAATTACGTAACCTTTTGAGATATAATATATCGGGTGTTTCGTGACAAAGAAACTTTTCTCGAAATTTTACGTAGCTCGTGGACTCACGTAAAATCGAGACCATCGAGCAACAATATATTTAGGATCCTCGAAGACTGGCATCCATCTCGTAAATCTCTATGCAGTAAATTTAATTTCAAATTGTGCAAGGGTAACGCGAAACTTCCGCCCCATTCGCATGGAATCTATATAACGTACAAACGAATTCCCATTAATCAGGAATACCGCACATATCGTTTCGACTATCCAGTATTAACTTTACACTCTGTTTACCAAAGTAGCAGCACCTGCGCCGTAACTACTTTTTTTTTTCAACACTGTCAAACAAATAGTAAATCGAATCACAAATGAAAAAAGTCAACAAAAATAATATTTCGGAAAATTCAAAATCAAACAATTTAAAAAAACAGACGAATCCATAAAAATCCTATTAACTGAACTTAAAGCCCCTGTTATGGAGTAGACAATACTCGAGACAAAAATATCACCTGATTCTCTACCACGTAAAGTACCTTCAATAAACATTCTCAGATCCATTGTGTCCACTGAAGTTACAAAGTAGGTACTTTAGGAACTAAGCGCATCGTCAAAGAGGGTGGATTGTGGTTTCCACAGTGAAACCGCAGTGCAAGTACTAGACACGGAAACTACAGTGGTACAAGTATATACTATAGTCGAAGTATACGAGCACAAGGTATAGGATACATATTATATAAAGACCTACGTATAGTATAGGGTCGAGAAGAGATGGTTGAAATGGGATATAGAATCCGTGGCATTGGTATAAGGGATCCTCCAGGAGGCTGCAGTATGAATGTTGTTCGTTTCTCATTTAGCGGTTCGCGTCTGACGCGGTTAGCATGTACCCACTAACGAACCCATTGTGGCAGGTTGGCCAACATTTGCTCGACTAATCCCACGTGTTATTCGCAGCTCTAACGTTTCGACATAATGGAACAATGTAAAACTCTTAAGTATCGTAGTCGATGCCCATAGGGACCTTAACACATATGCATATAACAGTCGGCTTACCTTGATACTTGACTGTGCGTTACCTGTTAACCATCATTAAAGCCATTACCAGCAACAAGGCTGGTCTTTGATCATAGATCAAGACCAGCGTATCATTTACAAGAATATATCTACTTGCAATTCTATAAGATTCTCAATGCACCTAAAGATCACGTTCACAAAGGACAGTCAAACCCAATTAGTCGTTAGTCGCAGTGTAGCACTCGGTGATACCGAAAGTGAATTTACGTCTGACGCTGATAAGACTTTCTTGCAGGAAGCTCTCAAGATGATCTCTCACTGTCTCTTTACGAGCTAAAGTTTGGCTTCCTATCAATGCACCTTAATTGCCTCAATGATTGAGTTTCGACTTCGCCAATTGAAAACGTCATACTTGATTCACTTAGCGCGAATGGTGCAAGATGCACTTCTTGTCCGAATCTATTATTAATAATTTAATATACGTAATGTAAGACTTACTTGACTTTTAATAATATTATTATCGTTATCGTGGCGAAAATAGACAATCTACTGGTTTGTAGTATTTAATGCATCCTGCCCGTGTTATCCTACTGTTTAATCTTTTTCTGGATTGAAAGCACTTTACACCGTCGGCGCTTCTCCTGCAGCCAATTTCTCGTGTATTTTTATTGCGTCGCTTTTGATGCAGTGCAAAGTCTCTTACTACAAATAATTTATCCGCTAACCCTGCCAGTCGTACTGTATGATTCGTGGAAGTTGGAGTAATCTTGTTTGACAGTGCTGCCATCTGGAAATTCAATGTTCCTATAGTTTGGGTAAGAGTTTCACTCCACTCTGACGAGTCCATTTATATCAATTATACCAGTGGAATGTATAATGTTGTTCAAAGTTTTTCGAAGTGCGGCTTGTTCCCTTTGACTCATCGATTTACGTTATTTTTCAAACTGCATTATTTCGATACGATTCCATGACAGATCTGGCAGGTAGATATTTTTCGTACATAATTAACTTTGTGTAAACTGATTTTGACGTCAGACGCCTCATTGTCACTGGCTGTCGAGCGAGTGACTATTTTCACTAGCGGGCGACGGAATTACGTAAAATCTGTACTCTAACTAAAGTACACCGTGAAACTTATCTCCTGGATATTGAATACTGCAATTCTTTCTTGAGTCGCATCGTAAAACATTTTGTACCAAGTTATTAAATAAGTTCCGGCACTGCTGAATGTTTTATATGAAAAGTTTGACCACTGCCGGCTGGGCACACGAGTCTCGTCCCTCGGAGTCCAAAGATATTGAAGTGCAAGGCAGTTGGTATGCAAAAATCGGGACCCTTCGAACATCACTCGATCTTGACGAGTAACGGATGTCAGAAAAATGGATAAGCTATTGGACAGGGCCGAGCGCGGGATATTTAAATCTTTTGAGTAATTCTATTCTTATATCCATATAAAATACGTGTTACGTTCCTCGAGATAAATGAGAAATGTACTACGCGTTATAATGTGAAAGGTGCATATGCATTTGTAAAATATATTAAAAAAGTATAGAGCCGTGCCGAGGTTGCTCTTATCAATCAGAGACTCACTATCGCGTACGTAAGGAAATGAAGTAAGCAAAATAGCGTGGAATCAGTGTGAAGGAATATCCTGAGAATAAACCTTTAGCCGAGCACTCCATCTATTTCATCGAAAAGCACAACGATGTCTTCACTGACGTGGAAAAGCTTCTCACCACCCTCGTACATCAAAAAGGGGTTGTCGACGCAATACCGCTGGAAGGGTGGCGCAATTTTTTTAAAACACCGAGACACCGCCTCGGTCCCTTGCAATATATATATGTATCCTGATCCGTTAAGAATATCAAGGCGTAAAAACGTCAAACCAACCCCGATCGCTCTCGCTTAGCTTGAGTGAGAATTCGTGCCAACGGACTCGAACCAATGAATGCGTCTTGATGGTTAGGCACCAGTAGAACTTCGACCTTGCCTCTATCAAGAGAAATCTCTAGAGGGTTCCCGAAGTGCCGTCTACGTGTACGTATAGGCATATAAGAGAGAGCACTCTCCCGAGAGTAAAAGCACGGCAGACTCTAAATGCAGGTGTATTTTGAACGGAGCTGCAGTACCCAGCAGCACGAAGTCATCGACCAGGGTAAATCCGAGACAGGTCCGCGTCACCGTGTTACGAGCATGCGACGGGAATATGTGTCGAGATGCAAACAAGTCCCACATACCCAGATCTCTCGGGTGTGAAAATAAGAAGAGGAGGGAGGAGGAGGTGGAAGAAAGGGGTTAGGAAGGGCAGTAGACTCGCAAATGGATGGCACGAGGGCAACGTGCCTGGTCCGTCCATTCGATGGGATAGTCGCAGCCAGGGGGTGGCTGCGTGGTGGAAGGTGCTTCGACTCGACGAGAAATAGTCGTGCGTCGGCGTTGGCCAGAAGAGGCAGCGTTTCGGCGCGGTGCGTCGCGATGCTGAAGCGTCATAGAGCAAAGGTACGCGAGAGTGAGAAAACATGAGTGGGAGTAGGACAGTCTGAGGGAGCGCAGAGGAGGACGCGAGACACGGGAGGCAGGGTCGTATCACGAGCTCCTTGGTGCCTGGGGGATGATGGAATCGGCGCAGGCGTCGGTTCGCGGCTCGAATCTCGCCGCCAAAGGAACGCGCCACTCCGCCCCCGGCACGGCAGCCACGCGATCGCCCTCCGAAGCCGACTAACCTCCCAGATCGCTTATCCTTCCGGAGCACCGCCGTGTGCACGGTGCCGCGTCCACGCGTTAAAATATGCCGCTCCGATAATTCGGGGGACGCCGATCAAGGACAATGATTCCATCGGATCTCGTACCGATCGAGAGCCCCGGTCAACCGGGGGACGCGAGAGATATCGTTCCTTAGGTAAATACCGTTATACGTTATCCTAACCGAATTTATTTATTCCGTTCAGCTGTGATCGTGTATGAATTTTATTTTTAGAATCGCCATATAGTTTTTCATAATATTTTTTTCATTAGTACCTTGTTTCTTTATATCTTCTCACGACGATTCGAAATGGGCGGGAACGGGATCTCGTGAACTTGGATTGCAGGAATAATCGAGTGACTCGAGTGTGTTTGTTATCTGGTGTTCAGGTTCAAAAGTTAATTCGACAGGGTGAATCCTGTTGCCAGAAGTGTACGCGCGAAAGACGTTAAATTCTATGTGCTCAAGACAGAGATGGGTATCGTGAAATTCTTGGCAGGAATCAAATGGCGATGATCTGGAAAACCAATACCAGGAGCTATTCCGGCTGTTACTCGTGCGGAAAGTAGTGTTCAGTGATGGGACTCTACTTCGAGAATTGCTGGGACAAAGTGCCGTGCCAAGTAAAAACGTGTTACATTAATCGTCTTCCTTATTGGCTTTTGTCAAGTCCCACTACTACCCCGCGTGAGGAGGACGAAGATACTGTCGCGTACGTCCGCAGAATGTTCGCTTAATCGTGCCGAAAAACGTGAGGATCGCACGACTGTGCGTCGTGCTGGGATTTTCTTTTTCCAAGCGTCCAAAGGACACGTTGTTCGAGGTGTCGAAGCGAGGGAATAATGGAAAGGATAAAAAGTTTCGAACAGCGTGCCAATGAGAGAAACAAATATCACACTGAATTGCAGTGGCAGACTGTAAAAGGGACGAAGTAAAGATACCATTGAGTTAATGAAGCTATAAAAGTATTATTAAAAAATATTTAACTAGTTCAAGTGTCTTTGTAGACAATTATTTTACGCCCTTTTTTTTCGAAGAGGCTACGGACAATTGAGTGCTCGGACAAAAATAAATGTTGGAGATTTATCGAATTGGAGGTACGTCTGTTCGGTGCTAGTAACTTGCATGCTGCAACGAATGCAAGACGCGGCGGCAAGACTGAGCGATACTTAAAACGGAATACGTATTTTTAATCGAGCTTATCTGAAGTCTCGAAGACGCAGACCACGAGACTCGGAGAACATGCGAGTCTCACAGTGCCGCGTAGGGAATCATGCGACCAGCACGTTCTCGGAATACGCTTCTCACGGGTCTGGATAAACTTTAGTAAAACCAGTCGACTTAGTTTTTGCGACGAGGGAAGCGTGTGTCGTTAAACCGCGATCGAACGAGAAAGGACGTCGGGGAAATCGTATTCGTCCCTAAGCACCATCGAACGAACAGTATTAAGCCGCAAGACTGTGATAAGCATCGAAACGTGCCAACGATAGCAACGCAATTTAAGTGATCATGAAAGGTAGAAGATATTATTTGACCAATTGAAAAATCAAAATAGAAACGGCAATTGGGCGAGTGGAATTTGTGGAAAATTGTTCCTAATCCGTATAATAAATCGTATCCAGTGAAGTGACGAGGCCCGAGGAGTCTTCCCGGTTTATTATTTCTGAAGTAACCAGCTGATCGAATGATCCTTGGGATAATTTAGGAAATAATACTCGACAGTGGTGGGTCGGGGGAGAATAGTAGCAATAATGGGGAGCAGATAGTCTCTCGAGTGATTTCTCGAGAGTCGATCGTCGCTTCGCAAATGGGCGAGCCGAAGTCTGCCGCCCCTCCGCAGCCGAACGGCGGAGTGAAGCAGAAGCCGACCAGTCTGAACTTAGCACTGGGAGCTCTCCATCGAAGCGTGAATGGTCGTCTCAGTTTGAATGATCGTCATCTACAGCACGTCACCGCGGCCGGCGGTGGCGTCGGCGTCGCCGGCAGCGGCATCAACGGCAGTGGCACCGGCGGACGTACAACTCGTGGGAAATCCACGTCACCAAATCCTGCATGCGGGAACGAATCTCTCAGTGGGCAGCAGCAACATCAGCAACAACTACTGCCAGCACTACCAACAGTACCAACATTATCCGGCCTATCACCGTGGGGTCTACCTACAGAACTTGAAACTGTCCTGGAACCCCAGCCCCCGCCCCCTCCGGCCCCCTCATCACATTCCCAGAACCCGCATCGCTCCACTGTCAACGATCAGCACCAGCAGCAGCACCAGCAGCAGCAACGCAACAACTTGCAATCATCCCCGATCAACCAGCTACCCACACGTAGTCCGAGCCACAGTGGGAACGGGTTCCCACTGTATACACCACCAGCTCCAATACCAGCATCCGGGGCAAATAAAGTTCGCTCCACTCCCAATGGACTACCCCAGTCAGCACCGCGGCGTCCTCATAGTATTGCCGCTCCCCCATACCACGGCGTCAACGTCGGTGTCACTGGAGGCGGCAATGGCGGTTTACACCCCCTTAACCAATTCACCGGGAGGCAACAGCCACCACCACCACCACCACCATCATCATCATCCTCGTCGTCAGCCGGGGCAGCCACGTGGTCCATCGGTCCCGCCGGTCCGGTCCCCGGGATACCCCGTCGTGCCCATTCAGCAGCCAACACTCCAGCATCAGTATCAAACCAGCAGCAGGAATCATCCGTGCAATCAGCAAGCGTGGCTCCCGCAAGTCGCAACGTACTACCACCCCAATCCTTATGGAACGGTCAGCTACAGCAACCCTTACCTCGACGACCTCACAGTATTGCCGCGACCCCCGTCACCGGGCCTTCTACTCCCAACATGTCTTCGGCTACCGTCGCCCCGAGCGCTCGTACCCCCGGTGAACCCATACAGTGGGGCTCTTCCGGGTTGGTGCTGCACCAACCCGTACCTAGGCGTCCCTATCCCACTACCCTACCACATCCTCAACCACCCACGCCAACGTCACAAGCTCCAGGGCTGAGCGCCCTTACCAATCCTGGCAATTCAAATACCTGGACACCTGGTGGTGCACTACGTGCCAGGCCACATAGCATAGCATCCACTCCTCAGGGTGGCGTACCATTACCACCGGCGTCTCCCTCTGATTCCGGTTATCGCTCGCTGCCCTCAGCCTCCAGCGACTATCAACTTCTCAAGTCACCCTCGCAGCAGCAGCAGCAGCAGCAGCAGCAGCAGAACCAAAATCAAAGCGCCGTGAGACGACTATCGCTGCCATCTACTCAGACTCTACTTCGTACTTCCACTCCAAGACCAAGTCCAACCTTTCATGGGTTACCCTTTAGACCATTCACTTGCGGCGTCTCGCCCAATGGAAATCCCATCTTCTTGGGATGTACTCATTTGCACACTGGGATTGCGAGAGTTTCTACTCCGGTTACAAGTCCCGCGAACGCCCTCACCACTTCCCAGGCGATACAGCAGCTGCTTGCTCAACCCCGAAACGGCTTCAAGATCGTCGACGACAAAGTCTCGCTCTTCATTGAGATACTCGACACTCAGGAGAGATTTGCCAAGGTCAGTGGCAACTACCAACCGCTGCATGATTATCTTAAAATCCTCGGCACG
The DNA here is from genome assembly GCF_000341935.2 of Cephus cinctus. NCBI lineage: Eukaryota > Metazoa > Arthropoda > Insecta > Hymenoptera > Cephidae > Cephus > Cephus cinctus. The sequence goes on from NW_014333313.1 coordinate 1,990,799, forward strand.
TATTACCCATCCTCATCTCATTCCTTTTTATTTCCTTCATTCCTCTTTTATACGTCTTCTCCGTGTTTATACTTCTTCTTCTTCTTCTTCTTCTTCCACTTCTTTACTCGAGCCTGACCAGCTCTCGAGCTACTGCCTATGCGGAACCTTAGACCGTAAAGAATCCTCATTTGATTTCTTTATTTTTACAACCACGCACTTTATTACCCAAGACATTCGCGCTTTAAGAAGCTATGAGAAAGTTATTGGGACAAAGTGGCTTCCTCCTAGTCTCTTTATCCTGCTTGAAAATCAATCCGACGCGAAGAACTTTTTTTTTTCAGCCTGAAGCTACTATACTATATCACTTTTGTATAATGCGATAGTAACGAAGCCTACCGTTAAATCTACTCGGCGATACGTAAATTTATCTTTGTTTCATGGTAAAATCAATAAAGACGAGAATACCTGTATCCTCCGTACATCGCATCCTAAGATCGATCAAATCCGAGCTACGCCCTGGAGACAGTTATGAACGCTACTTTCCATTTTATGATAACTTTGTACTTCCACGTTCCCATTTTCGCGACATTATTTATATGCAAAGGCGTTTCTCGCCAAGAAACTATCGGGATCTCAAAATTCGAGTTAGCGCTTCTTTGGACACGTCGAGCAATTCCTTAAAGACACATCACACGTGAGAAAACTTGGCAAGTGAAAAGCGTAACTCAGCCATTTTTCTGCACTCTAATAAAATTCGCAAAGTTCTGTACAAAAAATGCTTATTAAATCCCCTTGCTACTTCTTTCTTTTTTCAGACCAAAAATATTTCCCTTTAAGTAACGAGAGAAATCCGTTTTCTCCTCGATTACCAGGATGCACCATTGCGTTCATCTCGTACGTCGCATCTCTCATCCAGTCAGCCTTCTCGTTTTCTTACTAAAATCCTCACGCGAAAAGCACCGTAATGAAATTGTTTAGCTTGCAAGCTGCTCGAGCATCGGGACCAAGTCTTCCATCCAGCTCTAAGCAAACTGTCAGAATCGTAACGGTAGAGCTTTCTGATTACAACAACAAAGACAAGAACCTTTCAAGAACCAAGAAATTTAATTTTCAAGCAAATCCCTGTCGTACAGACATTTTTTTAGCATACTGCGTTTTACAAAAATATTTAATTCGCTTTGTGCAATTCGTCATGTATCCAGATAGATAGAATTGAGAAAAAAGTACTACAAAGAGATATCGGGAATTGTTTCACTCTGCCTCGTATACATCGAGTGGCATATATTAGTTTCCAGATGGGTTCACTTACGTAATTGAAGTCTTAATATCGCACATCAAAGCCAAACAAGGTATACTGACCTCTTCCGCCCAAGAGCCCAAACTACAAAGCTTCCGGCAAATGTTTGAGCCATGTTCGCGGCCACGGCGGATGGGTGCTCTTACAGAGGTGCTCTTACTACATCTTGATCTATCTATACCAGGCACTGTGCTTTATACAGCTGCTGGTCTGAAATGCGCGGTGCAAATACGATTTGATTAAAGCGCATCACCCTGGAAACATCCCCCTAGCCGGGAACACACCCCGTCGCTTTATTCCCTGTGGCACGCGAGTGAGAATTAGCAAAAGTGCAGCAGCGTCATTTGAAATTCTCGAGTATGATGGAATCGCGTTACTCTACGTACCTTCATAAGAATTTGCATTTGTCGAAACTTTCCTATTTATGTTCAGAGTGACGAATCTCCTCGTCAATGACAATTCTTCAATACGTCATATTTTTCTTGTTCCTCTACTACATTCAATAGCGATATCCCATACTGGTAACGATACAACTTCCAAAAGAAAATATAACTCGCGAATCAATATACTACACAGCTATACAAGTTCCGTAAGTGATGGGAACTCTGGGAAATTTCTTACCAGCCTCGTTCACGAACATAGAATAAAGTCTAAGATGAGCTGTTCGTCGTTTAGATATACTCTACACTGATGAAACCCTTGAAGGCGCCGTGTTTGGTACATTATTAGACGCCTTGTCCTCGTTGATTATAAAAACCTGTCTTTTTAGCACGCTTTAATGCAATAGAGATAATTGTCGAGGGGCCATTTTGGTATGACGTTTTCGTGGAGGATGGGACTTTGAAGAGGAAAAAAAAAAAAAAAAAAAGAAAAAAACGAAGATTCTAATAGATAACGTATAATTGAATCGGATGTGATCCTCGAGGATTTTGACGGGTTTAGGTTCCTTCACTTTTTAACATATCTTTTTCGACGCTAGGGAAATTAATCCTTCCATCTCGTCCACGTGTTACGGTAACGTTACGAATTTCCCGCGCACCGGAAAATGAAACGGACCGTACGTAGCCGAGGTGCCGGTGCAGTGGCTCTTAAAATGTGCTTACTCGGATTGATAAATGGATTCTGAATTACCCAAGACCTTCTGCAGCGAGTGGCTCTCGCCTGGAAGCTGACTCGGATCCGAATAAAAATTAATGAGAAACATAATGCCTTCGATGGAATCCCTATTAAATCAATAACTTGTGCCAGATGGCGAGCGAAGCTTAGAGGGGTAAAATAAATTAACAAATCGCAACCAGCTGATACTCGGACCTTCGGCGAGGAATAATTTACTACAAATATACGAGATGTATTCCATAACTAATGGAGAGGTATCTGTGAAGGAATATATTTTGTAGTCTTATTTTCTATGCAGTCTGAGACATCTTTGTCATATTTGAAGTACGAAGAAAGATGCGCGTGAAGAAAGACACTAAAAATTTAGAAAATTTTTCATTCTTAATAATTCGACGATTTTTATGTTAGAAATATTTAGTACTACGTTTTTTTATATTTTAAATGTTTTGGCTGGTTGGTATAGTTACGTCACGGGTTATCAGACTGTTAATTAAAAATGACGTCACCTCGCCGGTTTTTAATATAGGGAATGACGACTCCGTGGTAGTCGTACGGTATTTCATTTATCCAACTAGACACGTCAATTCGTGAAGCGACGAGGTTATAATAGTTGCTCAAACTCAGGGGCAAAGGAACTTCCTCACAAAAGCCTAGTTCCGTTGTACAATAGATTTCATCCCGGAGGAACACAGCGCCAAAGACAACTTCTTAAAGCCGCACCAGTGACGTTCAAAACTTCAGACACATTTTACCCAGCCGTCCCATTAACGTAAACTTTCTAGTGCACCCTTGGTATACAGGCATTTATCACTGCCATAATGTTACTGCTGAAACAGAATAAAATTTCGCCTCTTACCTTAACCCAAGCAAATCGAATAAGCCACTGTGTCACGGTTAAAGGAAATTCATCGTGTTTTTCCCTTTTTTCTTTTCTCTTTTCATATATTGATTATCAGATTCGGTTATTCCTAAGGACTCTCCTCCTCTCTCTTCGTTTTATCTTTTTCTTCATTCCGAATGAAAAAGTGGGTCAAATCTTGGGAAACGTGAGGAACGTTAACTGCGTGGCTAATCAGTAATCAGGTTCTGGTTTGATACCCTAATCAAGATTCACGTCTGAATACAAAAGGAGCTTGGCTATATAAACTCGTGAGAATTTTTGCAGAATATTATCAAATACTTAAATAAATTTGATATCCTCGTAAAACGATTATATATAGGAACCTTAGCTGCTACTATGTTGGTACGTCTGTTATTTACGACTTATTCCAAATGAAAACACGACCACAAAGTTTATAACAGCTTTAAGAAGTTGTCTGTTAGGAAATTTAACTATAATAAGATCGTGATAATTTTCAATAATTAATTAAGACCGATGAACAATCTTTAATTTCGCTAATAAAAGTCATTAAAAGGGGTATAAAAATTTTCAAATTCTATTATCAGTCGGAAGTATATTCTTTTTGAAATTTTCAGGGATTTCGTTCACGCGTAAAACGATTATGCAAAACGAGACTAGCCTCCCAGTGGCGTAAGCACGCTTTAATTTGGCTGCATTGTCGTCGGTAGTCAAGATAAAATTAAAAGCTTATCTCAAACCAAAGCCCCTTCCTAACAACCGCGAAGCGCGCTTTATCTATATGGGTAATATTCGCATTATCATCAACGCGAATACACTATACATCCTGGCAGCCGGCACTCGGAATTGTAATTGTTTGAACATTAATTCGCCCATATTGTCTGCTCGTCACGTTAATTTCTTCGGTTGGTACTTTTTATCCAGCATCCTCCTCGCCGGAACACGAATTACTCGAATATTTCCGTACTTCGTACCAATTTCACACGCTAGTACGCAATCACTTCGTTCATTAGTGTAGTGCGATTCGTAAATAAATTCCGCGCTTGTTTACCCCGTCTGAATATAAAATACAACGATCTCAAAGAATGTATCGAAAAATGTAATCAGCTATATTAATTCGCACGGAAATAACAGATATAAATTTTTAATTTGTCTAAATTAATTAGCCGATATTTCTTAACTGATAGATTTTCTTCTATATTCCATTCATCGTATTACCGATCCATACCCATCAACCTGTACGTAACGTACATACAGGAGTACTCTGATATAGAAGTTATATACTACTAATGGAAAGTATTTCAGATTTATTTGATTTTTGCATATTTAAAAATTGTAAGCGGCTCCCATATCGATTAAAGGATTAAAAATATATTATTAATTCTCAAGCCCAAAATTTTAGGAATTTACAAATTCGTTTTCAAAATTATCATTCTAATTGTGCGCATCTATTGCAATTGATTACAATCATTCGCGTATTGTTCGTCATTGTTCCCGACGTCATTGACTCATACGAATGCATTACTCGACAATTCGAACTGTAGTAAATTCATCGTGCACTTTCCATTCGGGGAAGAATAATAACGGAACCAAGTCGTATAACACAGTTATGACAATGGCCGTGTACACGTGTCCAAGCAAACGCTCTCGTACTACAGGCGAACATTACCAAAAGGCTATTACTGCTGGGCAAAGGGCTCGTTTAATATGAATTGCGTATTAATAACGAACTAACTAGGCGCGGGAGTGCCGGCAGTTATTATTATTTATCAGGGTGATTAATTTCAGCCGCTGTTGTGGTATGCCACACCTGCGTCGTTGCGTGTCTGCTGCAGTATACTGGAAAATTGGTTTGCTCACTTTAGAGTGCACCTGAGCGACCATGTGAAAAGTGACAAAATCGCTTTTTCAATTGGTCAACCTGATCGACCAGAAACAACATACGTGCATATATTCCGATCTTACGATTTTCATATATGTGTACGAGATTAAGCATGGTCTTTGGATATAGAATTTTTTTTTAATTTTATAGAATTTTATTTGATCGGTTAATTTTGAGCTCCCGTTATCATTCTTAGACGTAGTTAATGAAATTATCAGTATCAACTGTCGTCTAAGTCTGAAGGGGATGAATTAGAGGACTAGGGTATCGTTGCCAAACGTACATGTAACTCTATGGAGTATAGACACCCCCTCGAGAACGTCTGGCATGTCGGATCCATCGAGAACATTTCCATCCCCCCTTAATACCCAACCCTTGTTTCCGTAAAGGCCCTGGGTGCTCAATTTCATCCCAGACGCATCAATCATTCGCTGTGAATTTCTTTTTGAATTTCAATTAAAACGCAAGGGACGCAGGTGGTAAGCAGAGACCGTTCACATCGATAGGATTGAATCTTTTTAAGCTTCTGCATTCTTTTGCCAATTGAAACAGCCCTATCTCGATAATCTTAATGAAATTATTTTCTCGTGTGATTATTGCAGTTTCTCTATAATCGATTTTAATTCCACTTTTTTTTTTTCTATCTATAAAATATGTCTCACTGTCCAATTATACCTGTAGTACGCATATCTTATATTTTACTGCAATTAGTACGATTAGTCAAGTAGGCAGTAGTGCGAACTTTAGAGATTCCGAGGTAAAATTTTCTATGGGACAGTTCCCAGGGGAAATTATGAGGAACAACGTGCGTTACAAGCTAGCGTATATATTTTAAATAATAAAACGAGTAGGCTCTGTCGTCGCAAGAAATAACTACTCGTTAAATTAAACGAGCCTAACTAATAACTAATCGTTTGAAATAACAGTCTCTTAAATCGCAAGATTTACATGTTTTCTACAAAAGTATTTGAATTTCTATTTCTTTTTTTCTTTATATCCACTTTGTATCTGCTTCCTTTTTCTCTCGTGGAATCTGGATTCGCGCCAGATCAAATCCCACCGTTTCAGAACCCCCTCCCCCCGCTCCCCCAAATCGTTTGGATTACCAGAAAATATCCTACCATTTGACAATATAGGTAGTACGAAAGGATTTTCTACCCCTGTACCCTATCCGAGTTTGCCAATTTTATTGTTATACTAAGTAACAGGTGGAGCAGCCCGTTGCAGAGTCCTAGAAAAAAAAAGTGCTGACCTGTCGATAGCAACGAGGGAGAAAACCGAAGGGAAATAGGAAATATTTGAGTCACAGAAAAATAAAATAAAAAAACTTCAAAGAAACTCGGTCAGACCTAAAATAAATTTTGAATTTGCCGCATTAATAATCTTATACCTCTTTCATTGCAATAATAAAAATTCCAAAAGTCCCAGTTAAAATTGTCTCTAAGGTAATGAGATACACCATTTACCTGCTGACGTGGACAGATGCTCATGCATGCAGCTGAGCACCGTAAGACCGCCATAACCGCCCCCTTGGAAAACAGGGTAGCAATGCAAGAGTTAGAGTTAGAGAGAACCATTTTCTCATAGTGCACCGGACGAATGTGCCCACTCTAACGTGTCGGTACAATGAGACTACTTCAAAAAGTCATTTTTCATGAGCTTCGTGGCTTTTAGCTTGAGTCTGAGAATGAAAATTGCCACGTTATTATATACTTCTCAGTAGCAGCTACGTCGATCCTTCCTGGACCAACGAGATTTTTTCTCTGTCCAAAAATAATCAACGCAGCCTTACATGAGCTCATCTTAACTGGTCCCTTACATATTCCACAAACTATTCGAAACCACATACTAAGCTCATTCTTGGACCTATCCCAATCAAGTCGACTACCGAATGGATCCACATCTTCTGCAGCCAACTAACTAGAGTAGCTACCGCTGCCAGTTACGGGGTTGGCAGGTCTGAGTGTAAGAGGGTAACGCTGCCGCCGAACTCCTTAAGTACTTCTAATAGGATTTACTCTCCGAGAGAACGCATCCGTAACATCCGGGACAGGTTAGAAAGCACCGAGAGATTTTGATACGAGAACCTGACGCTCGCAGGTGAACTTTCAAAATGTCTATAAATATCTTCAAAGACTTTAGTATACGACGCTAGAAATACATTCATCTCTTCGAAAACCATAGATAAAATTAACAAAAATCAATACCGTCCTTAATAATTTTGGACCCCGCGACGTCGCCAAATCCGACTTCCTTCATGATTTCGACGCGTAACCAAACCCCCGTGTAACAGCCAGCATCCCATTCAGCCGGTCACCAGTCAGCCAACCAGCAGGTACCCTCCCACTCTTGTGACGTCTACCAAACTCTGAACTTACCCAATGCCCTTGGCAATGAGCTTTACGGGGCTTACAGATTACGTGTTCGCACATCACCGAAGGGACAATCAAAGCTCGTGCGTTTCCGCCTGAGAGGAAGAGGGCAGGACTGCTCGTTCGGATTCACGAATTAATTCATCCGAATTATAATGTCACATGGTGATATTCCTTTTACTCGCACTGTAATCCTGGTTGCCAGGACCATTTTCCTCTGGTTTTCTCATCCCACTTCGCTTTGCGCTCCCCACTTCCGAACTTTTTTCCTTATATTTCCCCCCC
>NW_014333313.1:1998739-2003307 GCF_000341935.2 Cephus cinctus
ACTATCTCCTTTCTGATATTTATGATAGCCAAGCTCAGCTTGCCCTCACCGTTATTCTGCGAACTCACGAATAAATCTTACCTCTAGTCTCTAATGGGTTCTTCTTAAAGCACAGTGTGATTAAGAAGTCTTATCCCTTTTTGAAAATTAAACACTCCCGAGGTACTAGGAACCCACGGAAAATATGTACTGAGATACATTGACCCTTCGGTGTATGTGTATATGTATATATGGGGGTATTTAATATTGATAGTATGAAGCAAAGAACTTTTTAATGATCTTTCGTAGTGAAACGCCTGGCTGCATAAAGTGTATGGATGTCTGGAGGATTTTGTATTGCGCGAATTAAGTAAACGCTCGCTACTAAATAATAGATAGATATAGCTACGGCATTATCTTAATGACCTTACATTGTCATGAAGTAAACGTTTAAGGCTAGGACGAGGAAGATGGGAAGAAACGTTGTTCGCGTCCTTTCTGCTCTCGTGGAAATTCATAATCACGTCTTTCTCCACGCTGATTAAGTTCCTTGTGAAACCCTCCTCGTTTGGTTAGCGTGTTAGAAAAAGAGAGAGAAAATATTCCGAGTGACTTGAAGTTTACTTAATTTTTACTAATTTTAGTCTCTTCGCGAATTATCCTCGAAATTTTCTTTGCAAAATGTTAAACCGAACATACTATTGATAATCACGATTGTCGCGGAACTGATCGGAATTATTTTACTGCATTAATCAAATTCTCGGCTCCTCGTCTTATACATTGTTAGTATCAGGCTGACAACGTCGATAGCGCCTAAGGGTTTGAAATTTCAGGTATGCCTTCAACTATTTCTATTATAATTGACGTGGAGGAAGGGTTGCGCTAGGTACGTGGGATGTAAAATAAACGTCCACGAATATCCGAAAGTTTTAATTATACCGCGAAAGAAAATATACGTCCAACGAAATGTATAGCGCTTGGTTATAAGTACCGCAGGAAGTAAAAGCTCACTTCCGACGTCTCTTCAAGCCGTCGCGACGCTGCGAATTCATATCTCGAGAGTATGAATATTCCTACGGTCAACTGACTGTACCATCAAATTGGACAAATCCACTGAGCCATTGACATTTCTTCCGTCGGTTTATCCCCTCGTGGTTATTCTAACGAAAGAAAAAGGAAGACAGGAGAGAGGAAGAAAAATTTGATAAATAATACAGATCTAGTCTGACGTGATTTTCAAGAATCTTAGGTTAATTCAACCCTATCAATTATTAATATCAAGTTCAACGTCCCTGTTGAACTTCCATTACTGCGACAATCGATAATCCAGAAATGGCGCGAACGAACCGTCGGATATTTTAACATAGAAAAATATTCATTTTTCTTTTTTTTGCTTTTCCTCACAACGAATCGAAGCGTACGAATTTTTCAGTAAAATCTTTTCTGAAAAAACAGTCAAATCAGTATCCGCTTGCAAAATCCAGCGCGACGTCTGAAAAGCCCTCGTCATTAATTGGATCGTCCTTGGCGCGGGAGGGGATGGGACTGAGAGGGGGTGGGGAACGACTTGATAACAATTAAATCGATGCATCGGGAATCCACCGCAATCAGCTAGAGCAGAACTTGAATTGCACTCGACGACTTCACAATGACATATCTATTTACGTGATACCGGGAGAGCGATGTGCACTCGGTAATTGATAAACCGCGGACGTGTAGGGTTTGTTATAACGATAATGAGGACATTGGAGTGGTGTTCGTTATGGTTAACGTGGAAAAGCAAGAATATGCAATAACTCTGATAAACTAACTGGATGAATATTTAAAAGAAAATAAATATTTTACTTGGATACTTTACGGTACTTTAATTATGTTTCGTATACTTATTATTGTTACTATATACAAGTATATCATCCAATACTGTTGAAACGTTATGTTATACCCGTATCTGATAACGCGCTATATTTTCATCCCAAAACTGTCACGAGATTTGCTCGTTACGTGTACTTGGCAAACGTTATTGTCGATTTTGGATCTTCCCGATGCCAGTTTGATCCTGTTGGAAGTCAAAAAGTCAAATGGGATTGTGAACGACGCACGGGAATTCCTTCGTTTTCAATAGTCAGAAGAATGAATTGAAATTATGTAGATGGGAACTTGTAAGATTGAAGCACGGTAGTCTTGGAAAAGTTTTCAAGATGTAAACGTCTTTTAGGAGTCTTTTAGGAGTCCCGGTCGATATCGATATCTATTAATATCTATTTAACGTAAATGTACATGGTGTATACATATAGGCGAGTATAAGTGATTTCTGGTTAAAAAGAAGTTTTTAAATTTCCTCTCATCCCAGAGGAAATTTGTCCTTGCTCATTTATTCGCACTCTTGAGCTATGGGGGTGAAGGAAATGTGGAATAAGCATACAGTCGGTCGTAGCTACTGCAAACGTCTTCTGCTCTCCATTCCCTTTTATAAAGAACCTTTACCGTCTACACGCCCTCACCATCTACCTTACCTCTACCCATCGACGCAGCTCCCCTTTTTCGTTATTTCGAATCCTCGCTAAACCTGCAAAAACAGTTTATAATGTGGCAGTTTTTACTTCTCACACATTTATCAGCTACTTCATTACCGTGATAAGAACGTTGCTTTTACTCCCATCTAAATATATTTGCAACACGTCGATCGTTACGTACCGATCCTGTAAAACGAGCCCCAGTAAGAGAAAGCAGTACTTAAATTTAACGCCCCATTTCCGGCGTCCATCGCATCGACTTCTTGTACAATTCAAAAGCCAAATCTACGTCAAACGTTACCGGAATTTCACGAGGACGGTAAATCAGCCAATTTTATCTGACCGACCCGCGAGGAAATACGAACGTTCGAACATCGCGTTTGCTCCTGCGAGACTTCGTTCTGCGACGGAAAGGCAATAACGAATTACGTGGACGTTTGACATTAAACCGAATCGATATCGTATCGACACTCGCTGCAGCCTAAGGTATAACCTAAGGAGGTAAAGAAAAAAATTGGATGAAAATAATATACCAAGGTGAAGTCACGTGGTTAATTCTTCGAATCCTCGTAACGCGACAACCAACAGAACGCGATTTAAAGTCGACGCGCTATTTTTAGTGAGGTTGGCATCGATCGCTACTAAATTATTTCAAGTGTCTTGGCTATACGCAACCACCTGAGAAAACTGACCTATATCACACACGATGGGACGGATAGCTGTATTCTACGTCTACTGAGAATATAAAGTCACTTGAACTCTTCTGTGGGTAAACATTGTATGCCAGTAGGTATACCTAATACCGGGGGGTTATACATCCCTTAGAAAATCGTACAGGCAACCAAACTGTCGGTTCGCTGTAATTCTTCGTACATGATATCAAGATACGAGTACATACATCTGTATATCTGTATACATATAGTATATATCAATTCTAGAAAACGGAGGTACTACGTGAAAAGTGGACGTGAAACTTTATACGATAATTGAAAAGACATTTATTCGTGACGTGAATGTTGGACGTAACGAAACTCGTAAAGTAATACAATGAACCGGGGTTGTGTAGATTTTTGAATTATAGGGACTGTATGAGATTTCCAGAATATCTTCAATATCTCGATGCTGTTACTTTAACCTGCTCTTAATATTCATATCTCGAATTCGCATATACGTAGGCAATGTCGAGCTGACATTTTGTATAACGTCCTGCGAATTAAAGTAATTATATTAAAATATAAACCTTTGCACGTGCATTTACGTTCTGCGACACGTAATCCCATTGAGTAATTTACATTCTGAAGTGCAATGCTATTCAAATGCATTATCATTAAACGTAATTGTTTTCTATTATTAAAAGACTTCTCGTCTAGCAGGTCCTGATAGGAATTTTGTACAAAATTTTGGATGAACGATTTTATTTGTTGGGACTAGTAATATTTTTTAGCACTATTTTCCGTTTAGGTTCACCTACCTTGTGTTATACTGTGGTGGGTCTACACGTATTTCGTGCATATATTATTAATGGGTAAACGGATGCGATGCACTTAAAATCTAAATATACACGTGGTTATCGGTCTGTTCTTAGAAATTGATAAGGGTACATGTGGCAATATTATTTGCTATAATCAAAAAGTTATTTCTGGTAATGAAAAAAGTAGGGCTGAAAACCATTGGCGCTACTTGTTCCGTTACTTCGCTATACCGTTATCGTATAAAGTGAAATGGTCGAATGTTTACGTAACAAGTCTATAACCTACCAAACTTGTGCATCACAGTATAATAGTTATAACGGTACATATAAAAGGTTGTTATCAGCATGAGCCATATGGCTGATCGGTACACGTACTCACTGATCCGAATAATTAGGAGTATATATAATCAATTTTATTATAGTATCGTACTTTTTTAAATCCTGTAAAATTACGATAAGCGCATAACGAAAAATTCCTCATAAGATTCTCACTCTGAAAATAAATTTTTTTTTACAGGTCCATATAGGAAATGGATATTTACACGCATTACTGATCGGCGCGATAAAAAATAGGCGTTTAAAGTAAAAAAAAAAAAAAAAAAAAA
>NW_014333313.1:2003473-2017373 GCF_000341935.2 Cephus cinctus
AAAAAATAGGCGTTTAAAAAAAAAAAAAAAAAAAAAAAAATTAGCCGCACAGCATGGAATTTATTGATTTTACCCACTTTCCTCTTTTTCCATTAATTCTCATCGTTCACGCTGTGGAAATATTCGCGCCTCGACAAGTGTACTCGATCGTATTTCTACGCTGTTCTATACTGAGTAGTTTCTGCGAGCGTTTCGCAAAGTGACGGTTTTAACATCTAGAAAAAGGAATAGAGAGGGGAAAAAGGGAGAGAAAAGTCACAGGGAGTCGAGTCGAGAAGGTGAGTCCACGTTGTACCTACTGATAGGAGTAGCTGGATGAGAACGAGAGAAGCATGGAGTGCGGAAAGAGAACGGAGATGGCAACAGTTAACTCTTACGCGAAATCGTAGTTCCATTTCATTCCATCCGATATTAAGAAACTTTTCATTGGTTCTAGTTTCTGTCCGGGTCCCGAGGCGAAATGAGGGAAGCTACGTCAGGAATCGTTAGTGCTCGTCCAGATGGACGAAGGCAAAACAGTAACTACTCGGTACCATGGCGTTCACTTGGGTATAGAGTCCTGTGGACTCGGTTGAATGTTTTCCATTAATTTGCTGAGGTCGCCCAATAGAGACCGATTCTCCTTTTTAGATGAATATGCTTTCTCTTGTTTCTTATACTTTCTAAGTACCAGAACCTCAGGTCTGTTAGTCGTCTGTACGATGAGATCCTGGATCAAAGCAATAAGACCAATGGAAGATGGGATAGGATTGCGAGATAAACTCTTTCCGATCCGCGTGCATTATGTATATTGCGTGGGCGAAGCATAGTAGATGGAATAAGTAAAGTTTGGAGAGTCTAAGGATTAGAATAATTGAGTGATTTTTTCTTTTTAAATAGATAGAAACTTTATTTTTCATTTTACTACGGTGACGATGAGACTTATACTTTTTGAGATAATACCAGGTTCTATAATTTCAACAGAATTCCCCGAGGGCATTTTCCAATGGTCTTCAACGTGTCTCGTTACACGTACGTCATTAAGGGAGGAATAATTCAGTCTCGCGTGTAATACGATAAACGATCTTAATAATATTACGTAAATCAATAAAGTTAAAACCAATGGCTGACGTATATCAGTGGGATAATAAATTTTCAAAATTTAAAAATTATTAATTGAATTAAAAATAACGATACGATACGGAATTGTTAATTTCTACCAAGCCTTTCAGAAGCGTTAATTTTCAAAATGAAAACAAAAGCCGTACATCTAATATTTAGCAAGCACTTTCTCCATTAATGAAGGGATGAGATCGGCGCTCAGCAATCGCACCAGATCTGCCTTACCAAACTTAAGTCAGACCGTATTTGTGCTGCGATAATCTGGAGTAACACCCGCATGTTATTTTTGTGGAAACGAAGTGTGTACATTCAGATGGTAGATAGTCCTGTTGGCTAGGGGGCACACGGTAAGCTCACCATTCATGCGAGAATCTCCATCTGCTTAACGGGCATGTCCCAGGACCAGCAATGCCGTTTAACGGTGATGATGGCGCTGTTGGGATTTTCCGCGATTACTAGTGAATGCTCCGGAAATGTTTGCCCATTTCTGACAGCACTCATTGTGAGTACGAGAGTATAGATGTACAGGGCGATAGTCGACGATATATGTAATAGAACGCAATAGAAAAATTTAGCTCGTATGCTGCACTGGAAAAGTCAGTCGCAGCAAGTACTTAGCAGTGCCATCTGGTGGAATTTCCCGGAACTAACTAAACAGCTCCTCATGAAAATACAATTTTAGGAGGAAATTAATGGAATTCTAGTTCCACGCTCCCTAACGGAATTTTCCGGAACTTGCGTAAGCGCTTAACAGCGCCATCTGGTGGAATTTTCCGGAACTAACAAAAATGCAATTTTAGGAGATATATTTTTATATTTTATATTTTAATATTTTTATATTTTTGTATTGCAATTGCAATATTTTTTAGCCGCAACGTACGCATTCGCGTCTACCTGAATCCGTATTATGCCCCTTCCATGTGCAATAATAAATATTCAATGTTTGTCACATCAGATTTTCAAAATCGTGCACCGTTTCATCACGAACGGCACACGTGCATCTTTGGTGATACACTCTGTATACAGTATATCACTAGGAAGATATATCCTAAAACGTTTCTAACACTCTCACTGGTCAAAGCTCTCTGTACCAATCTACTAAAATATTTTTAATGTAACGCTAGCGAGTTCAGTACTTGAGAAAATGTTGTCAAAAATTAACAGTCAGTTTGACGACGAGATAACCGAACTATCTTGAAAGCGCAGCTGCAGCTACGTGCTGGGGCGGAGAAGTTCATCAGAGAAAAGTTGTCGCGTTTTCATGGAGCGACTAGAGCCAGTTCGTTCGTTTCCAGCGAACCGCGAACTAACCAGACTTTTCAATGATATTTCGAAAGCGGACTCTATGGGTCCTAATAGATTCTTAGTAGCAAAACGACACGTGCAAATTGATACCTTGTGTCCGTATTAAATGCCAGACTTCACATCAACCTGAAATTGGACCTTAGCCAAGGAGAGTAAAGACCTTAGCCAGTAAAAGAGGTATGGCGTTTATCAAGGGTGCAAAGTCGCGAAATTTCATTTTACATTCCTCCGCTTTCAATTTATCTCTCGCTCCTTTTACAGGCTGTCCGAATTTTCCATTGGCCAATAAAATTATGCAAAGGATACCAGATTCTTGTAATGTCTAAGTAGATTTCCACTTTGCTACATGATCACGTGGACGCGATCGAGTATCAGTACCCATGATCCTTCAGTACTGTACGGCGCGGGAGTCTGATAAAATGTTTAATTAAAATGCAGTAATAATCCCGAAACCGCACAAGTTCACGCGTACGGTGGTATGAATTACAGAATTGGGTCAAGCGGGAAATCGTTACTGACTACTCAGCTTTTAAGAGTGCACTGAAACAGAGTTCAAGTCAGATGCGATTCAGTAACGTAGTGCAATCTCATTTGCTTACTGTTATAGAGAGGTTGGTAGCGAAGGTAGTATCTCTTTTGGTTGCATCGATGCAACTCAACTTTTTTAATTCCAGTTCGAATTAAGAACCGCGATTAATCCATGAAGTCATTCCACCACGTGTTCCTTCACATACCTATGTATTATATAAACGTGTTATACACGATATGTAGAATTTGTATACGAACACATTTATTTTTGCTCGATCAAAGTAATTACGTTTCTTCGAAATCAATAATGCCTCTGGAAAATGATCGAATTTTTTAAAAGCAGTATATTCGCAAATCGAGAATTTTGTCATATATTTGCGAAAATCGTACAAGTTTTTAAAATTTTACGTTTAATCGGAAAAGTACCCCTCGCAATGTTAGACTAGAAAAGATATTAGAGAAGCTTTTTTACTTTACCAAATGATATTTAAATATGACGGTCTCGAACAGACATCTTCAAAGTTATTTCTTGGTGCGGTTTTAGCATCAATATGCAACAGCACGTTCAATCTCTAGACAGCTAAAACTTTCTCGAAAAGTCCTATAGAAACTTTTGACAAAAAAATTCTCAGTGATTTAGTACGGGACAGGCTATGATTGTTCTTCTTCTTGTTTTTCACGAAAATGATGGTAAAGGGAACAAGGGACAAAGATATTTTATTTTACAGTAAGTCAGTCGTATCTATCAGTGCCAAATCAGTGTTAGTCAAAATATATTCGGATATGCAATAAAGTGGACTTCCATAGGAGCCTGGCAGGGGGGAACGTTATAACAATGAAAAATAAAAATATATCGCATAGTAAAATCAGAGTTGATCTTATTCTTTATGTTTTACCTTCAGCTGCATATTTTCCATGACTTCCAAGGCGTCTTTCGTTTCGAACGGTATAGCAATATTTTTATATTCACGACTGATATACGTCGCATAAATATACAATGTAACCAACATTGCAACCGTCGACGCATTCAACGCCACGTTCGGATTGAAACTCAGTCCGCTCATATTTTCTACACGCAAACTTGATTAAAGCCAACCAGCCGGCCTTTTAAATGAGCAAACATTGCTACGGTGGTTGTCAGTGCAGCGTGTGAAGCCTGCTGCAAATGCAATTTTATGCCTCGGTTTTCCCCTTTTGTCAAGTCCAGTAGATTGGCGCCAACCTAACTCCAGCGTAACTGTAACAAGAAGGGTTTTCATTATTTTAATAAAAATCTTTTCCAATAAAAAAAATCTCTCATTGATCCTTAACATTCCTACACTTTATTATTGCGCATGGTTGTCTTGACACTGTATTCCATGTAAAGTGACATAAAAATTGTATCACGCTATATAAAAGAATCAAAGTGAAATTGGTCATTTATTCCAGGGATACAGAGTATCACAGTTAGCATAGGTACTTTTTAAACGTTACGCAAATTGATTTCTGTAGCATTGCTTATCGTGTTCATTGTTCAGCAATACTTGCGAGAAAAGAGCCACAAGGTTGGGAATTAATTATATTGTGATAGAAGCGGCAATTTGCAAATCAGATGGAGCTTTCGTATCAAAGCGAATTGAATAATTTAATTAATGACTTTTCTATTTGTTTCATGCTGAGTTGTCGGAAGGAACTTTGTCATCCTTATACTATATATATGTATACACCCCTTAAAGAAATTCCGTCTCTGTATTAACAGTTGGCAGTATGGCGTGGCTGTTCTTAATTAAAATTTTCTTTTGCTGAGTGCTCCTTTGAGGGCGAAGAGAAAGTCTATCTACGTCATATATATATATATATATATATATATATATATATATATATATCATCTTTGACAAGACAAAAATATGTATAGAAATTCGTAAATTTAGGTCAGACATTCTTTATCCACAATATATATCTCTCCGCGTAAATTAATTCAATATTCACAATCCTATTTATGTATAGATCTACTGCATGTAGATGTTCATCACGCATCCATTCTCGCGTAACATTGCGAATTTACAGGAACTACTTCAGAAATTCTGGTAGCGATTGCCCGGAAGTACGTATTTGCGCTATGTACTAATTCAAATTTTTTATTCTATTCCGATCATGAATAACGACAAACTAGCCCCAGGATATCTAGTTGCGCAATACGTTTCTAACCTACTGCGATCCGGACGTCATCCTACTATTTACGATTCGTCAATAGACCATACGAGATCACAGAACCAGGCAGAAAATCCCTTTACTCCACAAAATCACAAATCGCCATTCCACCGTACTCTGGGATCAATGATCATCGATATATGACGTATCACACAGTGATTTTATTATATCAATATTATCATGTTATACTGATCAATCGTTATTAAATATCCTACTAAAATTTACTTAAGCTTGAAAAATATTTTATTTCCTCACTGTGTATACCGGGTGACCAATGAAATTTGCGTATCGGACGTCACTCAAAGCTTCCGCGCTGATAGGATCGAAACGATACTCACAAAAACAGACATATACGTAGTCTCTATGCATAGAAATCTCGTTTACGTACAACATGAACGCGTTCAACGTAACAGGAATCCCAACAGAAAAATCCAACTGACGAACGTAAAATCCGGGAAACTCGGAGTTCTCAAGCTTTTTGAAACGAGAGTATAGTAAAAAAAAGAAGGATTTCCTGTTTTACTCGCACACGCAAATCGTTCCCAAACATTGCGTATATTGCCGTCATGTAGATTATAGGACGTTTCGCTTTAACGTGTGGCCATTTTCTCTGGTGCAACTCGCGGCAATGTATTATTTTTCCTGGGCACGTGTGGGGTAGTCTAGCAAGAGAGAGAATATATATGTATATCTCATATGCATATACATATATCTATATATTTATTATTTAGGGCGGAGAGAAAGAGAGACAACAGTCTCCAGCTTACGTGGTGGTTCAAGTATATGAATGGATATGACTGTCGTACTCCCTTGCATATTTCATTGAGCCACTCGCAACGCTACAATTCTTGGCAATGGATCCTGCATTTGTCTCGAGCGAATCTCGGCGAAAGCACCGAGAGTGACGTAAACTGTCCCTAAACGGGCAGCAGATATTTATCACGCTAAGCAGCCGTCACGTTTGTTTCTCTTATGGCTCCATTACTAGTTTGCAAACTTAATAGCCTGTCTTTAACGTTCTTCGAGTAACTATACGTGAACCCCCAGGCCCTGATGGTTCTTACGTCAACCAGCGCCTGCGAATATTACGCAGCAAGCAATAACCTACTGTGTGGTACTAACTATTAATATATCGTATGAAACCCTTTGTCAGATGATGGTAGCTATATACGCCTATAATATTGTGGCTCTTATACGACGTGCACTTAATAACTTATGCAAGTGCACCTATATAGGCTGATAACCATATTGCTTATCAATCGATAATATATTGGCTTAATATATATATATATATATATATATATATATATATATATATTTTCTTCTGTGTTTCAGGTACGTCTTAAACATCCCTTAAAATTTAGCTGAGAAATCACTGGGGGTGAGTGCGTGTATAATTTGATGCTTGATTATGTAGGTCTTATGGAGGATAAGACTGCAGGGGGGGGTGGAATCTAATCGATATCGACGTAATAAGGAACGCTCTTAACTGGTTGAGACTCCAGGGGATGAGGATTGAGTAATTAACGAAGAATCCTTATCGTGGTTTCTCACTTGGTTTTATTTTTAATTTTTTTCAATTTTTTCTCTTTTAATACCTTCTTCCTCTCGTGATGAGTTTTCTAGGGAATCTAGGTAGATTTCTTCTGTCTGAGAGATAATAAATTTGACCATAAAATATTTGAGGGGTTCGGGGGAGAGGCAATATCGATTGATCGCATGATCGATCGTTATATGGTTATATTTTGACATTCATTAAAATAGGCTTATTAGCAGTGAGCAGGGTGGCGTGTCGTATCAACCCTTAGCAAGGTAGGAGATCGATGGTACTTGAGCCTGAGCGTGATACCGTACCCTTCAAACGTTACCTTACACCCCTTAGAGTCAAGCCACCCCCTCTTGCTCTGTACATGCTTCGATATCCACATAGCGCTTCACCACCACTTCATGACAATGCATTTCTTCGATCCCTGTCAGTAGGCGCTAATAAGATATTACGGATATTGTTGAAAATTCGAAAAATCAAATTAAATATAAAAGCTTTTTTTTGTTATCGTCTATAATTCTTCGTTATATTCTTTAATTAGATTCATGTATTTGTAAATTGTAATTAGACGGATTTTTAGCCACGTGACAGGATACAGAACGATGACCTGTTTCCGATGCAATGTACACCAGACCACATGTGCCTGATATAATAACACTGTAGTAAAAGGGAAGGTGGAGCTGTTTCCATTGTGCAGCACGATGCACGAATTATGGCTCGGTTCACTCTACATGAAAATACCAGAAGATTGCAGACTATTTCAAATGGAGCTTAATTGGCACATTGCGTGAGGGAGGAAACGCCAGTAGCTTCGGAAGAAGGAGATCTCAGGAGTATATTTACCTATAGGTATATGCATACTACAGGTAGTTTCTATCGGCTGATACTGACAAAAGTATCACTCGATACCAGTATCCAGCAACGAAAGATCAAGATGGTGAAAGCGTAACAGGAATTATTGTAGACGCAATTGATCACCGTGGTATTTAAATAGCGTAATTTGTCGTGAAACCAAGGAGAGAAAAAACAGTAGACTGTAGTACGAAGAGGGGAAGAACAATTATTTCAGGAATTTAGACGAATAAATCGAGGGTGAAAACGATGAGGGTACACGAGAGAGACGAAAAAAAATGGTCTGTTCGAAGACAGACAGAGAGCAAAAATACGTTTAACGAATAAAGAAAGAGAATAGGAAATCGAAAGACGTTAAAACTATTCGATTACCATGAGAAAAGTCGTGGAACCATTTTCCCATCTGTCCGTCTCTCTATCCGGTCGGTCTGTCTACTTTTCGTCTGCTCCAGCTTCCGTTAATCTTTATCTCTCCCGCACTGCGACGTGGTTCTTGCAATTATGCAAAACGTTCCCCGTAAATTCATTGGCTTCCGTAGACGACCGATACTACACGTTGCTGCACTTGGGTACAAGCTGCGCCTGCAATTTTCTTGAAGTTCATGAATTTCTAATGGGCAAATAGCACTTCTCTCGCAAGATCCCCATTACCAAAATTCATGTATGGCGAAACGGTGATAAGATAAAAAATCATTCTCTCTACATAGTACACCATGTAGTAATAGTATACGTATAAACATACGAAAATGGCTCAAACTGAATGTCTGGCATATAATATTCGCACATCGCCAAGTAATGGACGATACGTGGGATCTCTCGTGGACATAAATCCTCATTCCAATATTCTACTGGAAATAATTAATATCCACGGACTGCCAGCGGAATGGGACCCACTAACGCCCCTATCGGCATTGCCAGGAACCCGACGACGAGTACTCGCAGCCACTGTACCACCTGCCTCTGCATGACAACTCGTTCGATCTCAACTTCTCTCCTCTCCTTCATTCATTCGTTCGTTCACTCGCTCGCTCGCTCCACGCACTCTCTCTTCTATTCTCTCTCCAATGCCTTACTTAATATTACCCACCACTTATTTCCTCTCTCTCTCTTTCTCTCTTACCCATCCTGCACTCAGCTCCGACTTTCTCGGTGAATTGAAATTAATTTACCAGGATTTTATAATACAATCTTTTATAATACAATCGCACGCATGATTTATGGTCGCAATATTTCACAGTCGAGGAATCGTGCACCAGTGGATTCGGCGCCGCTGCCTGTACGCCACTCGATTGTACGTATCGTCGCACAGCGTTACCCAAAATCGTACAGCACTGCTGGTTTAATTCAAGGGGGAGGATTCGTCGTGCGAACTCTCGCCGAATTGCACTATCGGCTGCCATTCGTTTCTATATATGTCATTTCCACTGTGACGCGTGTGTGCACATTTTTTACTCTTTAATATACTGTGTGTGTGTGTGTGTATATATATATATATATATATATATATATATATGTATGTATGTATGTATGTATATAACTAAAAGAGAAACAGCGTAGAATTCTAAAGTCAAGCGAGTTGTTTTGCTTGAGACAAATTGCCATTTCCCTCTCA
Source organism: Cephus cinctus (assembly GCF_000341935.2). Taxonomy (NCBI): domain Eukaryota; kingdom Metazoa; phylum Arthropoda; class Insecta; order Hymenoptera; family Cephidae; genus Cephus; species Cephus cinctus. The sequence continues at coordinate 2,012,608 of NW_014333313.1, forward strand.
CCGTGTTTCTCTGTTCCTTTTAACCCTTTCGTTTAGCTGCTATTTTTTCTCATTCCCTCCACTTTTAACCTTTTATCTCTTTATCTTTGGTACATGTAAACTCGTTGCGCTCATTTCACCGTGGACATTACCTGGACGCTGACCCCGTTACGGGATAGTGATTTTTCTCTTTTTTTGTGTGTTTTAACCAGACTTTCCTTCTCTCTCTGATGCGTTTCGTAATGCCACTTTAACGTGTTCTTCTTTAATGGCGTGTACTGCTACAATAGCTGATGTATAGGTGTAATTACACTTTGGTCGGTTTTATCAATTGATTTTAACATATATCTGTATTTAGATTCAGACATAAATTTTCATTGAGTTAGGTATAGTTTAATATACATTTATACATTTAGCGAGTCCGGTTTCAATGTGAATTTTACATTTTTATAAAATAACAGGATTTCCGCTTATGAGGCTATTCATATTAAATTCGTTCGGTGCGTAAAAGTGTACAGAACAAAATACGTAACTATTGTTTCTTTTTTTTTGTGTTTCTAAAAAGCAACCGGTATGGTACGAATTTAAAAAGTTATAATTCCTCAAGCTGTGTTACTTTCGACGTAATGATAAACAGAGAGAACATTTTTTCAGAAAACTTTTATGATTTGAAGCACCTAAAAATATAATAAACTTTACTAACAATACTGCTTTAGCTATGCGAATGAATTACGTAGGAACCATTTTTCTTATGATTACAATTATCTCGCAAGCTCTTTACAACGTACACTTTAATAGAATACGAGCAATCATTTTTTTCATTTTTATAATAACGACCTTTTCGTTCCTTCAAAACGTACAAAAAAGACCTAGTTTCGCATTAACCGTAAACGTTCGATTTCTTTATTTTTTGTCTTTATCCCCAAAACCTCTCAAATATACACGCGCCCCCTTTTTCACATTTCGTCCACCCTCCTCTCACTAACCAATCTTTAAATTCAAAATTGGCTCCACCTCCAAAAATAAAACAAATGGATAAAATATGACGAGAGCGTTACACAATTTAAAAACTTTTTCCATCTATCTATCATGTTAATGACAGAACTGACTATCGCACAGAATCATTCGACGTGTTACACAATCATTTTACTGAAAACTTTTGCGAAACTGTAAACTTCACTACACCACGTGTATAGAAATTTCACATGTTTCATTGGTTTTTAAGTTACCCCTTCAATTGGACGGTCGAATTGCATCTGGCATTCGTCTATTTTAAGTCACATTAGCACCACGAAGCCAATAATCATTGTACTATAGTTACTTTGTGCAAGTATATACAACGTTACCTGTATATACGCCTTCAGACAGGCCTAAGTATTTTCCTTGCTTCTGAATAAAATCAAAATTATTTTATACGTAAAAAAACAAAGTGTACAATGCTTGTAGAAAAAAAAAAATATATATATATATATATACACACGTATACACCAAAGCCATAAATTATTTGACTTTCGTACACGAATAAATCATGAAAAGTTATTAGCAAGTGTAACTCTACTAGCTCTCTTTTCTGTCTGCTTCGATTTCTAGTAACGAGTAACTCTTATCGTAAAAGTCATTATAATTGATTAACTACCCACCGCCCACGCATTAAACCCTTCAAGCTATCGGATCCTCTCAGACGCATCTGTTCCATGCAATTCAATGACCTTTCTGTAAATATGCAATATGCTATATGCATATACTTGCCGATATTATTTATTACCATTATACTTCTAATCTCATTCTATCAATCTTATATTTGCATAATTACAATCCTATGTTATTATACGGTATCCATTACAGCCTGTATGTTTCCTTCCAAGATGATTTCGCGATAATGCAAGGTAATAATATGTTTCTCCCTTGCACTTTGAGATTCTATCATTATGCAGCACTCTTTCTATTTGTTTACTCCTCCTTTTGCCAACAGCCTCCGAGTACCGAGCAAAGATTCTTTCCTTAATGTCAACTAAAGCCACTTGTGTCATCTCAACCTACTGTTTTTTTCGAGTATCGGTATTGTCTTCTCCTTTTATATTTTTTTTTTTTTTTTATTTTTTTTTAGCAGTCAAGAGTTTTCGTAAGGGTTCGTGGGAACTGGGAACAACCCTCTGTTGACCCAGTGTCTTCTTGGCGCAGCTCGTGAATTCGTCTCTCTTGGTTCTACGAGGAAAATGTTGTTTCTCTCTATTTTCTTTCATTTCCACCTAGTTCACGGCTATACGGACAATTTCACTCGGAATGACCTTCTTTATTATCACGTGGATTTTACTTCGGATTTTCTTTTTGTATGCCTATTAAACGAAAGCTGGGTCAAACGGGTGACGGGGGGACGTCTTTTCTTAGGGAAAGACTTTGATCACTTTCCGAGTATGAAAATACGTTAAAAAGCCATTATTTTTAAATACAGTTTTTATATGCACTATCCCGATGTGTTTATTAGAAAATATTTATTTCTCTAACTGCAAATATCTCATCATTCGGATAATACATTTTTATGCACATAAATATGTATACGTGTATAACAAAATTTTCTAATTGCATAATATACAGTCACGTAAATAATTCACGGTTAAATTATCGTGAATAACGTTTCAGTTCAAAAGTCATCTCTTTACGTATATTAAGCATTATTATTATATCTAGATACAAGGTAAATAAAATTTTGAGAAATCTGCCAAAGGCGCATGGACTCGCATGAAAAATCCGGAATCCACAGTGCGACTACGTCGCTACGAACTAGCATACGCGTTAATGCAACAGTTAAAATGCGTAATAGGATTTCAAGGTGGATTCCGATGCCGAGGCCCGAAGGATTTATCGGCCGGTGGATAACGCTGATAAAACGTAACGCTGGCCTATGAAATGCTTCGTTAAGTCGTCAAACGATGCTTTTACTCTCGCAGGATCGTCGAACGAAGCATTGTTATCGCGTAACAGTATTTCAGAGAGGATTTTATAATGCATATATCTATATATATGCCTACACGTGTCTATATTCAGAATCGGCCGAATTTTCGCTAATACCCTTTAGCCACGCTTAACAAAAACAGAGAGAAATTCGTTTCGCTTCTCGTATGTTAAAAAATTTTCGCATCACCGTCTCTACCACAAAACTGCCCGCCGTATAGATATACGTCCGATTAGCCTGACAACTCGTGAAAGATTAGTAACGTGCAATCGGTTAATCGATCGATCCTCTATAAATTCGAATAGCTTCGAGCCAATATATCTATCTCGTCTGGTGTCTCGCGATCGCTTTGATTGCCTTTCGCAGTGAGTGAAGCGTATGTGCTCATTTGCATACGTTACTTGGTTGCTCGATTTAGGTGGAGAACTTACCTATACGCGCTGCTGCCTTTACCCGTGCTTGCATTAGGCTATACATAGCTTTAGTCGAACGGATGCCAAAACCTCGTTTGGCAGGGATCTCTGACGTTTGCGAAATATTTATCATCCCAGTGGAATTCGATTGACCCGGGAACTACGGTCAGAGGTCATCTAATTAGAATAGTCAAACCAGATAAGTAAATCTCGAGAAATTTACCCGATATATACACATTCTAGTGGGGTATAGCTTTTGACTGAATAATTAATTGTTATCAGTTAATCCGTGATATAAATTACCATATGAATTACCGATCTCCCAATAACAATTTTTACTGAACCCTGGGAAACGTTCGTGGCAAAGATGCACGGTCGTGTAACGAGTATCTGTATACATGATTTGCATCATTGGTTAATAGACCGTGAGTGATCGGTACTATTCAAGATGGTCGCCTCTGGGAATCTAGGCTACCGAAAATTATATCGTCAGCATCTTTAGTCATTTTGTGGATCGATTCCCTACGGTAATTATCGTTGCATCTCGAAGATTATGTATAAGGTGTTACCAATGACTACGATACATTCTACTTATCGATAACAGGCATTCTGCTTCGGTGGTCATTGTGGAGCTTAATGTAAACTTTTTTTGAGGATACCATACGTCATATCCGATTCGAGCTATTTGGGCAGGACCACGTAAATTCCTTTCGAGTATCGCTTAATTTGTTCTGATTAACGCAGAGAAGCGTTAACGAAGATTTTGTTTTATTTTTTTTTAATGAAATTAATTAAGGAGGGATCCCAACTTTGCTGACGAACGGTTGGCGGTACATGGTCGTAGCGGTTGGTAGGACTGTAAGGTAGTGGCTAGGTGGCTAGAACTCAGCTCTAGGCTTGCATAAAGTCTGAGGAGGAAAAAAGGAAGAATGCCAGGAGGTTTGCACCACTGAATATTCATATATTGTAATCAACCCCTCAGACTGCGAGGTGCACACACGGCCAGTTTCGTGGCGAGATATTTTCACAGTTTTACTTACTTTTTCATTTTTTTTTTTTGTTCACCTATTCATCGTGTATTCGCCCGCTGAATCTTTTGTTTCTTCGAGTAGCTACGTAAAATGATTTTTTCATCTGATACAATCTTACGGTATTAAATTATTATTATTTTTGTAAATAATTTAGATTTCGCTGTGTCGATCATCGAGATGACACAGGATATTTGAAATATATCATAGCTGCAAATCATTTCTCAAGGAATTTATTTATCTATGAATTTACCATTGGCACTCATTGATTGGACAGCAATCCGGGAATGGCTTATTATTATCCACGTCGGTAACGCGGGTTAAACGAAGTCCTCCATCACGTCCATCTACCATGCTCTGGCATATAAGTTTTTTTTTTTTTTTTTTTTTTTT
>NW_014333313.1:2017470-2063384 GCF_000341935.2 Cephus cinctus
TTTTTTTTTTTTTTTTTTTTTTTAGTTTAATGCTGTTTGTAATTATGAGTTAAGTGATTTCAAAAATGACTAAAAATAATACGAAACCTTACCTTGTGTCTTGGGAGCTTGTGCAGGGGCGCGCTGGAAAAAAAAGGTCTATGTTAGAAAGTAGAAGGAAAAATATTTTTGAACTTTACGAGCTAATACTTTTTTATTAACAAAGCAGCAAGATAAAAATGTCCTAAAAATAGTTATAAGTAAATCCTAATCAGGAAATAACGATCAAGGCTTTTCATGGAAAAGTATTGTAACCAACTGCAAAGAACAATCGTACTCGTAAGATTGTAGTATTAAATTTCGTTTTCAGTGTTAACGAACTCCAGAAAGCGAATAACAATTTAACCGAACAATTGTCAACTTTTCGTTTTACTTTTTCAATTACTCCTGTCCGAAGAGGAAGCGAATGCGTTGTCAGTCATGTAACATGTAATTTCATTATCAACTCATTTCAAACATCCTGTTCATATCAGCATATTATATGTAATATATAATATACAATAATACCATGAAAGACAACTAGACAACTGTTATAGCTTCCTGTTGTAAATTAGAAAAAAAAACGATGACGAGGTAACTTGAATGCGAATAATTATAGGCTTTATTATTTCCAGCATCAATTGCAATCCGTGCACTGAGAATTGGAGCATGAAATCAAGAAATAAAAAAAAATATTATATACTTATATACATATACTTGACAATTGCAGAAACCGGATGACAGGTTCTGCTGAATAATTGATTCCTAGTATATCCCGAGTGCATCGAGTGAATTCCTAGTAAGAATTACGTCATCCAACTCTTTTTCATCTGAGCATCATTGATCCTGTACACTTAGCGAAGCAATGTGAAATTGAATAGTAGAATTTTTCCGACCCTTTATACCTGCATTCTCAATTTTATTTCTATTTCCTACACAACACATTTGCTACCAACTGTTGGACTAAAATGATGCAATTCTGTATCCTGAATACTAGCCAACTGTTGATTGGCCGATCCACTATTTATTTGTGGATTTTCTTGACAGTCTACTCAAACGAGCCCTTCCCTAGACTGCAGAGTCCTTTCTCACTGAATTGTTAATTAATTATGGAAAATATAACTAAATGAAAAAAGAAAAGTAACTTACGCTCCTCTGAGTTTACTTTGCCAAAGTACAGAATACCCATAGCTATCAGAGCGAAGTAAAAAAAAATAAATTTCATATTCTCGGCTACGATTCGTTCACTTCACGTTATTCGCAATTGATGCTGATCTCTTAGCTGTCTTATTATTAGTCTTAAACACCATAGGTTTATAGCCATTTGACCTGTGCATATTATTTTTGACATGCAACGAGGACCAATGAAAGACATTGACTTTTAACGATTATTGTAAATGCTATAGTCAGGGACTCTTTAAATTAATAAGTACAATTTATTACGTGACCCTTCTGGTTATGCCTTATCACTTAAGAGATGTACAGTCCATTAAACAAGTACGGGTAACAAGCCAATAGAGTACTCAGAGGCTTTATTATCTCGGGCAAAACCAGACACTCATTTATCTTTCCTGACGTCTCTTATATGCCGAATAGATATAGCATTAACCCAAGAAGAGACACCTTTGTTTAAACCAAGAACTACAACGGCCTAAGATCCTGAAGATTCATTTTCGTTTCTTATAAAAATGTACAGTCAAACTTTCCAGCCGCCGACTATTCACCATTTTCAAACATAGATACAACACGAGATATATACGGGGTGTACGTGGTAGTTTACCGCAGACCAGATCCCAGGGGATAGCAAACTCACGAGATGGCAGGCCGGCAGAAAAATTTTCATACTTGCCAGAGTTCGTATGCCGTTTCTACAAAAGTATACGATAGCGATAAGAATCCGTCCAAATGAAAAATAGTCAAACGTTCGTACAGCCGTAGTGAAATTCAGGCAAAAGTAGAAATACAGACCCGATAGTAACAGCGATGTCTTTTTTTTTTTCGTCCCTCCGCAAAAGATAAAGTACGTAGTGCGTGCTTTGGCCCCAGGCCTCGTTTGCTTGAGTCTGGAGGGTTATAAATTTTCGCAAAAGCATAACGCATACGGAAACCCGTATAGCCTGGTTTCGGTCTTACGTTGACTTTGCTCTTGAAACAGATAAAAGAAAAAAATAATCCTGACAAAGGATTTCGAGATGATAGCGATAAAGGGGAAAGAAAAGGTGTATACCTTGTTCATCGCAAGCAGAAATCTGTCGAACGCTTTAAAGGGACAAAGCTTAGAGATGTCGCTTAATTCCACGAAATGCTGACTGAACGTCTTTCTTTTAAATTTTCTCCCTCTTCCCCCACCCCCATCCCCCCCCCATCGCTCATTACATCCCTTTTCTCACGGTGCTACCGTCATCATGCCTTTGAAGTCACCAACACCAGTGGTATACGAGTCGCATAGTTTCGAATCGCGCTCAACTATATCCCCTAAGAAACAACCACACTGGCGTTCAGATTGTTTATAAAATCGACGACACCATTTTTCATACTTCTTGAGCTTAATTAACGACGTGGAAGTCCTGCAGACTCTTTTTAATACGTAAGAACGACACCTGGGGCTTCAGCGAAATGAGAAAACTGTATAAACCAGTGACCGTGGGATGCTGCGATATAACGAGCCGATATCTTCAGGATACTTGAGAATCGGATTCTGCGAGTGGTTAAAAAATCTCTCGGTTGGCTGAGTCCCTCCTATAGTCATAAATGGAGTGCATACAGTGCATTTCTTACGACACTATCGACATTTGTCCCCGGCTAAAGAAAACCTTACCTTACACAACACGAGATACGTATAGTTACTGACGATGCTGACTGTGACATAGCGCAGCATTGCGAACATATATGTATATACATTTACAGTGAACGAAGAAAAGTACTAAAAGTTAGAGAAAACCGCATTGTACGACGGAAAACCGAAATTGTTTTCCTCTACTGTCGGCTTAACTACGGAAGTAACGAAGCTTCCACTTGGAATTCAGATATCTCTGCTATGGCGCGTCGTTTCGTTTGTATAGTAATAATTTGAAGATTGCTGCGAACGTTCAGGAGGATCTGGAAGAGAGACGGGACGAGTGCGAACTGGAGGTAGAGCGATGAGATGAGAGAGAAAGAGAAAGTGGGACGAGACGTGGAGCAAGAGAGACGGAAGAACCTCTCTTCGTACTAAAAGACCCTTCGTTAACGTTACCTATTTTATTTTTCAGGAGATGTATCTCCACCGGAAAATGAATTCATACCCGACCTATTCAATAAATAATGCGGGTTATAGGTCACGAATATCGATACGACTTTACTGCACGCATACTGTGAAACTCTGCATTCCAATCAGATTAATACGCTATTCGCAAAGTATTCGTTATTGCTGTAATTAATACGTTGTAATTATATTCGTCTGTTCACCGAACCTTGTTAGCATTTCACTGTATATTTATTCTCACTGAATTTACCTTATTCGTGATTTTTCATCGTTGACCTATATTCGTTTCACTGTACCATTGTATTGCTATTGTCAACCATTGCCATAGTATTATATAGTATATATATATATTCTAAGAACCAAGATAATTCTCTCTCGCTCTATTTCTCTTTCTGTCACTTCCTCGCTCTGTTCGGTAATCCAGACAAAGCCTATTAAAAAAGTCAAGCATTGTATTCAATCCCAAAAGATCTTGTCTTGGGTCCAGACTTAACGAAGCTCCAGAAAGAAAAAAAAGAAATCCTTATTAAAATGTATAATTAAAAGATCATCATGCCAATATGAAAAAGTAAGATAATTGCGTTTGTGGTATAGGAATTACCTGTATTCAACGAGGACGATGCTTTATCGGTTCATCTAATACGGTGTGGACTTCTGTAAAGAGGTATTTTTATCCGTTACTACAGTGAAGGATGGCTGTGCCTTATCTGTACGAGTGAAAATAAGTAATCTGGCTAAGAACCCTTGTTACTTCAATTAGCTACTGCTTTCCGAAATCCCGTAGTAACTAGCCGAGCTGCGCCGACCGAGTATCGATCTACTTTTTGGCTTAGTGCCGCACTTAAGCCCGCTACAGGACATAAATAAAAAAGAAAGAAAGAAAAAAGAAAAAGAACCGACAGGAAGGAATAAAGGTGAGGCAAAGGAAAAAGCAAAAATTGTACGTGAGTAAAGCTGCGGATCCGCAGTAGAGACCACAAGTGCCTCCGCGCTGGTAATTTGCAAGCTCCGAAAAAAGCAAAGCAGTTTACGCTAACTGAAAATAAAGTTGGTCCGTAATACGCGCCGTTGCCGCTTTAGTTACTTAATTTGCCATTTTGAAATGACGTCACTCGACGTTAAATTCTCGACAAATTCTCGACAGGGAGGTAATATAAAGTAGAGGCGTTACCATTTTCCTTGGTATTTTTCAAAACCTTACTCAGCCATGTCCAACGTGGTATAATGCATTTTATTTATATTTGACTTCTTTTTTCTTGCAGGTACGTAATATGACTCTCCTATCTAATACGATCTTCCTGGACGATCACGTGAGTAAAGAAAATTCGATTTTTCATTACGATTTCAAATTAAGTTCTCAACGTTAAACAAATTTTAGACAATCGATATTTGTTATTTCGCGTTTTTGGATTTATCGTTGTATCTCTTTTCTTTCCTTAAGACCCGCTGGATACCTTATGAAACACGTATTGCGCGATCTGATATTCAGCTTATTTCAAGCATCCTGTTTATATCAATATATTACATACCACTATGCACCCTAACATAGTGGATAATTAGACAACAATAGTAACTTCCTGTTGACAATTGGAAAGGGTTTCTATGATGTAACGCAAATGCAGATAATTATGTGCCATTTTCATCCCGGATGAAAGATATTTATAAACTACGGATTCTTGGTACATCTGCAGCGTACTGTGAATTTCAAGAGAAATCACACTAGTAGGAATTGCGGAATTATTACTACAACTATTTCACGGTTGAAATAATCCATTGACCTACATACGTATGCTAGTGAAATGACAGGTTACCGAAGGATTTTTAAGAAATTAGGCAGTCTGAATTTTCTTTGTGAATACACACATTCATGTTCAATTTTACACGACTTTATATAAATAATTATTACTAGTTGTATAATATATGTGCCAATTACACAACGAATTATAAGCAATAAACAGTACAAAGAGTACAAGCATCAATAACAAAGTCAGAAAAGCTGTCGTTTACAAAGTTGTGTCTTTTTAATCCTCCGATTAGACACGTCATTATTGTGTGATAAAATTTACAGCACGTGATCGTGCTTTCATCATTACCCCATATGACTGTTTACGAGGAACGTGACGTGCAACCATAAAAATTCTCCCCTTACAAAGTTTTTCACGTGAAAAAAAAAAAAAAAAAAAGAGAGCAATAAATTAATCGAGCGATTAACATTTTTCACGAGCCCAAGAGAAAAGCGATTTTGGATGTTTTGAGACCCAAATGAAATACGAGGCTTAAATTGAATGTCCCTTGAAATGAATGATTTTCCGATATATGCGCGAAATGTCCTATACTGTATAATCCTATACTGTGGAGAAGTTTGGAAAACTCGAGCGACGCTTTCGCGCAATGTAACCAATATAGGATGGGGTTAGCAGTGCAGTGTGAACACTTAAAAGTATCGTTTGAAATTACATTACTGTTTATATATCAAATTGCAGTCACGTAAATGTCGATCATCTTTTACGACTAAACTTATATATACATATACGTGTACATCGAGACTTAAAAGTCTGAATGATATACTGTACAAAATGATCGCAATTTTGAAATACGATTGTTTCCTATATTAAAGTCTGTTTCCAACACATAACACGTCTGGTTAGAATATTTTCTTTATTTCAGACAGAATTTCTTTAAAAAAACATGGTATACCAACAGATTCGTGTAATGCATGACCTGAGAGTATAATAATATACGAAGTACTCATGATGTATATTAGATATAGTACGAATGATATCTAACAAGGACTCTCCATCCTGTATGAATAGAAGGGAGCCTTTGTGCCATAGTTGCACTTGATAAATTCAAAGCCTTTCCGGAGGAAGTACTTGAATTCAATCTTGCAGGGAAACACGCATGTTTTTAATTTTCTAAAAACTTTTAGAAATTAAACAGAGGGGTAAAGCTAATTGCGTTCATTAGTAGTCACCCGGAAGTAGACGTGGAAAAAAAAAAATGTTAGCAATAATAGATACGGCGAAGAGGGTCGTCAGAGTAGGGTAGCATGCGAAAGGATACTAAGAGCAAATGATAATGTTCTGTATTCTCATTTAGATTGTTTATTAGGATACCTGAACACGATATTACTATACTGTTTCCATTTAATGTTTATTACAAGCATTAAATATATGATATAAGGAATTTCAAGGAATCGAAAGTACGTAGAATAAATAAACAGGCCATGGATCGTGTATGAGTGTGGAGATAGAAGTAAGAGAAAAGGTCTAGCAAAAGCATGCGAATGAAGGAAGTCAAAAATAAGAGTTAAAACAAAAATGTGCGCGCATTTTTATTCTATGCATAAAAATACCTCGCGTACTTTGGAACGGCAGCATTTTTTGACTTTGGCTCGTTATTTTGTCGTTTTGCATTAAAAAAAAATGCTCAGCTTTCATTTTTTATGTATGCTCGTACAAAAGGAAAATCCTAACCTAACCTGTTCTGTGCTATTCAGTGTCTACAGAAAATGGTCATTATGTCATAATTGTCTATTGCGTTCATAATTGCAATTACGCCTGGTTTTACTTGCATAAACAGAAACAGGAAGAAGTACACGAAAAGTACCCATAAGCCGGATTCACAGTTGAAGTAAGTATCAACTTTGTGATGATACTCGAGATAAAAATTTCTGTAAAATAAAGCACATGCGTGTGTTCCGGGCTTTTCATGTCCACGTCATGTTGGCACGAACGAAGAATCCAATTTCGTTCAATCTTCCCCTAAAAGTGACAAAAGAAGAAAAAAAGAGCCTCTTCGACACCTCGACCAGTCTCGACGGACCGCACATTCGAAACGAACGTTTGGCATTCGCGACGTCCGGCCTTTTCGCCAGTTGACCCCGTTAGTTTCGCTATCCGTCTGATCGAAAATTGATTGTGAACAAAGGTGGAAGGGACAGGAGTTGGAATCGAGGGAAAATGAAACAATAAAGAAAAAAAAAAAAAAGTCAAGCGATGAATGGGATAGGCAGGGGTTGTACGAATCGTTCCTCGATCAAAGGGGTCTTTGTGTTCGGGTTAATCGACACCATCCGTTAAAGCGTTTTCTTCTATCTATTGTATCATCTATGCCCTTTTCCCACTGCTACCGAAGTGGCATCGAGTTCCTCGTGGGATTACGCACCGCTAGTAAAAATTCCCATAGAATTGGCCTATGACGCCGATACCCATTTTCGTGCCTGATACCTATACACGTAACACATATCTCAATGAAACTATACCTACCAGAGACCACTACAAAACGATTTCATACACACGGGAGAACTCATGGTGAAATCTGGTGATTTTCAGGGCCGCCTACATAAAGCCGCATAGCCTGATCTCCTCTATATTCTACTTGTTCCCACTGTGGTCGCCCCTTCTTCGCCATCTCTCTTCCACTCTTCCGATCTCCCATCTCTCTCTCTCTCCTCCCTTTCCTTCCTCTCATTCTCAGTCACTCGCTGCCTCTCCGTCCCTCTTTCATTGGTCCCTCCTGCATACCGCGGCCGTTCCCTCTTCAGCCGAAGCGAGAGAGCCAGACTCTCTCTCTCTCGTAGGGGCCACATAGATGGGCACGTACGTGGAGGCGCCCCACCTCATACAGTCAGCCATCACCCTGGAGTGCGGATCCAGAGTACCTACGGAGTTGAGATTATATACAGACGACAGTACCGCGTATCCACTACCGTGTGCTGCACACTCATGATTTTGCGTCTTTTCTCCCGCGCACGTCGAGGCTCTCTCGCGATACAGCCACGGCAGTGCCCTCTCTCGTATCTCTCTCCTTTTTTCATTACATTCAATTTTCCTTGTCTTTCCGTCTCTCATTCTCTCTTGACTTTTCCTCCCCGTCCCCACTCCCTCCGCCATTCCCTTTTTTATTCACGATCCCGGGCACATCATCACCGGTGCGAAACCCACGAATCTCTACTCGGTCTCGTTTCGTTAGCGGGGAAAAAATGAATATGGCGTCATCTCACTACCGACCACGACGACGTTCCTGTAGCCCAGTGCGGGGTGGCTTGTTAACGTTACGCCACGTGACGACCCTGTGAACGAAGGGGAGCAGGCCGCACGCGCGACGTCTACCTTTTGCACCTGGGGGACATTACGGCGACTTCATTGGTTAGAACGTGTTCCGTCGTGATTGCGTTATCGTTATCGTTACCCCCGTTCTCGTTATTGGCTCATCGACGTCCTGCAACCTGTACGGCCATTCGCGTTATCGCTGCCACGTGGTGTATCGTCGCTCTTCAGGGATTCCTCGGGACGCCCCACCAACGGATAGTAAGATACCCTGCGACAGGATACCAAGTGTAACGGAGACGGAAAGAGGCTGCGCTGTACCCTAGAGACGTTCACAAAATCTTAAGGAGACTCATTGGACCACTCGCAAGAATACTAACGCTCAGCTGGTACAACTTGATGAATCTTCCTCGAGCCTGGGGGGCGGTCGGCTCTCCTCTTGCGGATTTGCCTGAAATCCTTTCATCCTCGCCGTTGTACACGACACTGCGTAAAGAAATCCGCTACCGACTGCTAGGAACGTTTTCGCTCTACAGCCAAGGCAAGAAGAGTCGTTCGTGTGGAGAGAGAAGGCGAGAGAGAGAGAGAGAGAGAGAGAGAGAGAGAGAGAGAGAGAGAGATGTGATGGAGAATCGTGAGTTACCATTGGCCGACGGGGGGGAGAGAGAAGAACTGGACGCTACGAAGTCGTGGAAGTACCTACTACCGCGAGAAGAACTAGTGAGCCCAGTGATCTTGCGAAAGAGCGTGTAAACGTAGCCACGGGCACGGGCTGCCGTATAATTGCGAAATTAAATATGTAAATCCAGTGGTGGCCGCGAGGAGATTTCCGCCGCGAGGTGCTCAAGTGCTTTCGAGTGTTAGCCAGCGATGGTGGGCGGAGATGAAAGCTCCCGTCGAGCGAAGCTTTAAATCTGAAAATTTTAACGGATTACACGAACGAGAAACGCGCTGCAAAGTGAATATACAAAATGGTCAATGCCAATTTCTATTTTATTTTCATAGCAGTCATATATAGGCACTCGAATTATATCCTTGTTTACATTACCAACCGCGCGGACGGCTCGCCCTGTCGCACGTGCACACTCACTGATCTCCAGTATAACCAAGTGCAGCAATCGTGAATCTCCGTATTCTAAACCTTATCAACTTTAATTCTTGCTCCTGCCGTCTGATTAATGTCTCCTCGAATTTCGCTGCTGGTTCGACCAGATTGCCAAATGGAAAAAGAGACGTCCTGCAGACGGTACGATAACCGGATCGTTAATCGTAACGTTCCTTCTCAGCACGTGCGCGTGCATGACTACCATGTCTGTGGGTTCCATCCACCTATACAGGTGGATGCATTAAAGTTGCATTCATTTAATGCACTTTGCCACGTAATGCCCTAAGACTGTCGTTCGTGCGTTGCAACGCTGCATCGCGAGTCTTGTGCAATATGTAAACAAAGACAATAATACAGACCGCATGGCGAAAGCGTCGCGACGCTCGCCTCTCTACCTACGCGTAATGTCATAAATAAAATTGGTAGGCATTACTGGATTATATATAACTTGGTTATTTACTCGAAAACCCCATGACACACAGCGGTACTTCCAGACACCAGGAAAGCCATTCGTCTTGGCAGACATCATGGTCATTAAGTTAACACAGCCTATCGCTCCGTCTAAGAGCCGTCAGCTCGCCTATCCTGCCTCGGCCTCCGCTTCCTTCACCTTCGCATCGGAAACCCTCGTAGACGTTCCTCAGCCCTTGCGTACACCTTCGCGAGGCTCCCACAGGAGACCCAGGGGTCGCTTGGCGTGAATACCAAAATTCATGCAAATGGATGCGCGCCATTTAAATACTAAACATCATCGTTCACGCGTGCCTTTATCGTCATGCATGTTGGCTTCCCACGTCCTATTATTATTTATCCCTATACGATATCTGCTAGATTAGCGGCCGTGAAGTTATTGACCGTGTTGACGGTCTGCGGTAGCTATGAAGAAATGGTCTATAATTTTTCTTTGATATTACACATGGTACGTGTATTGTTACTCCTTTGACAAATACAGTTGTATAGGGTTTGCACCGAGTGTTTCGCCCACGTGAGAACCGAGTTGCGTAACTGGAAGATCGCAGGAAGATACGGGCTGCAGGATATAGATTTATATATAGTGCAGTCTGCATCCTGTATTAAAAGAAACGTGTAAATTATTTGCTCGATTCGATTATAATCGCGACTTGAGATAAACTATGGTAGCGGTAATTCGAAACTACTGCGATTTCCGATCCGTATCGGTTCCTCCTCTTACAACTTCGGTTCCCGCTCCTTCCTATAACTCGTTCGTGGACGGTGGCGTCACTGGCGTCGGGAACGGATACCACCCATGGAGAGTTCATTCGAACTTCTCGGTGGCTACCCCGGGCAAACTGACTAATACGAAGAGACAACTTATCGCTGGGCATTTAGCTCGCGCTGTAACTCTTAATTAAAGTTTCGCAATTGATTGCTCGAACAACGGGAGTAATCAAGCGGCGCCCACACCATTGCCGATTGGCGAAACCAAACTTCGTCCATGGATACCCAACTAGTTCGCGTATGACTGGACTGTAATTCTAGGCGGTTGTCCGACTCGCTGGCATTGTTTTCGCCATGGTGATAAATATTTTCATAAATTATTCTTTCCACGGGATATATGCCTATGTTATATATTTTTTGAAAATACAAGTATAATCTGTTTTTTTTTAATTATTTTTTTTTACTCATGACAAATTTAATTCGACGTTTACTACGAAATTGGTATTGCTGTAATTAGTTACTGTAATGCTTCAGCAACGTCAGCCTACTGAAACGGAAAGTCTGAAGTTAGGAGCGGCTATTCGCTTGAACGAGTACAGTGATTTCTGACTGGTCAGCTGTGCTTCCTTTTCAACTGTGTTGTGTAATAACACCGTCCTTATGCGCGCGCACGTGCGTGCGTATGCCTGACTTTTATTTTATTAATTAATCCATTAATATCATAAGTGATATTGCTATAGCAACCGTCTATTGAACTACCGATTTGAAGACAGCTGATTGTCAGAATATAGACAGCGAAGATTTGAAAAATATTTTTACCATTCACTATACCACCGTCATACCGTATATTTTCATTTTCAATTTCTATTCCGTTTCTATACCTTCGATAAATTCTCTATATATGACGAACACGGCCAAATCCCTTTCCAAGTCCAAACACGGTTGTTTCACGCCTCGTTCATCCTGCGCGACTCCATTTTGTACAAAGTATTCGAAACATAACCGGAAGCATCGACCTCCTTTCCTTCCATCGAGATTGCTTCCGGCACGTGGTATTTACTTATCGATACAATTTCTTCCCGTGATACTTTTCCCACTACGAATCGCACTAAAATCAGGAAACAATACATATACATTCGCATTGAAAAAAAGGACTTTTTACCCAAAAGAATCGACACAGCCCTTCATGCAACAGAGTAACATTGAAAAATGACATTACAAAAAGTACCATAAACCCTCTGCCTTATTTTCAAATCTCGACTATACTAACGCACTACATGCACAAGAGTCCAGGAAGTCGCAATGTTGCGTCTAGAGAAGCGATTCTATTTCAAGCAGTCCCAAGATGCAGCGCGCAAGCGAACGACGCGTCAAGGAATAACGATTCAAACGGAACCAGAGAGGCACGTTAGAGTTACGAGGACAGCTTATCGCACGGTTTACCGGTTTTAACCTTCACGGTCTTTCATACGCGTAGGCGTGTATACAATAATCATCCAAGATCCGCCAAAGACCGTCGGGTTCGCTAAAGCACAAGCGTGCGAGCGTCGAGGCTCAATGCGTAGCGCCTATAGAAGTTGGTTTGATTGATCGTTTTAAATCCGTTAACCCCATCGCCGTTAAATCCACGTAACAGCTACCAGGTAATTCAGTGGAGCTAATGGTTCGGCTACTTTTACACTATACAACAATTCCGTTTCCATTAAACCTTCCATCGAGTCCATTAACACTGACATAACCTCCAAACTTCAGAATGCTGCCTCACAATGCACTCCCGCGAATCTAGCCACTTCGCAGTCTCACCAACCCCAAACAAATCGGACATCGAGAAAAAGTGACATCCGAAAAATTCCCTATGACTTCTCCCGTAACCGGATCGCCACATTCCTGCCGCTCCTTATTCTTCGCCATACAAAATATCAGATCGTCGTTCGCGGCCGATGCAATCAGCGATCATCGAAGCGTGGCCAAGTCGATGATGTATTAATACCATTATCGTTCGATGATCACCTGTGCTTACGGCCGTGAAGAGAGCCGCCGGTTATTATCGGTACGTACGAGGGCGTGATTGGCTAATCTGAGTGTTCGATAATTATGCACAAGGTTAACCGATTAGGCTAGGTTATTTCAGGGCAACGAGATCATCATCCCCCCCTCTCGTACATATAGGACTCAGCGTCTGCACCTGCTCATCCGGTCGAGCATTTAAAAAAAGTCTGCGCGCTCGTTTCGTTTTCTTTATTATTTCTTCTCCCCTTTTTCTCTCGCCTGGTCCCCCCATCCGCCCCTCCGCCCTCCTCCCCCTGTACTCTTTCGCTCCCCTAATTTTCATATGCCTCGTGCCACGGTCTGTCGCGACTCTCCCATTGTCCACGAGATAATTATGCCCCATTAACAAATAGCTTTCTTTGATGTGGTACTACTGTATCTTCGCGTGCACGTGGAACGAGAGAGGGATGCCGTTGCGTCATAGGGTGTTCGAGGGGTAAAACAGAGACGCTACATTCGAAAGGAAACGCATATTGGGGAGTATGTACGTATATACACGTGTACGTATGTAACTGCGGTTTTAAAGAACGCGATCGATATTTCAGAGCAGCATCCACGTCACTAGGTACCGCTGACACCACTGTACCACCCGTTCCTTTAATAAAGACAAATAAAAGTAAACTCTGCATTTCAGCCGAAGAGTACTTTTCTGGGGACACGTAGATGCCATACAAAATACATTGAATTTTCTATAGGATAGAAGGTATCTAAAAGTATAGACATACCATCTAAAAGTACTATCTCTGGTATCAGTGTGAAGTAACGATTGGATTTCTTTTAAATTTTACCCCTCGAGTGTCACCGCCGCTCTCTGTGTTTAACGCGGACGAAATTTTTTTTTTTTTTTTATATGAAGAACGACGTCTCGCTGCTACAAGTTTCTCACTGTAATTTCATAGGTTACGTTACACTGGGTTTGGGTACACGAACGTGCATGAATAACCAAGAATTTCTTTCGAGCTCGAAATAACTGGCAAAGTCTTCAAGAGGTATATCTATATGTTTCATAAATTATTCATTCGGTAGTTACCAACGTTGTCAACTGCGAAACACGTCTAGACGCACAGTTTAACGTAATAACCGCTTGCGGAGCGTTCGCTTTTCCCTCCCCATCTGCAAGAAGAAGTCATCCCGCGTAGGTCTGGACTGGCAATGCATTTATTTCAATCTGCCCGTGACTAAGTAGCAATTATAAATTTTTATCTTTAGAAATGAACATTGCAATAGAAATTGCATCATCCGGGACTCGGAAGTAATACTACACGTCGTAAGATCCCCATAGCCCGTTCTACCCGTTTCCTCGTATACAGAGTGTCCCGTTTGTACGCCATGAGCCAGCATGGGATCCCTGTGTTTTGGAGCAAAGTTAAAGCAGCCAAGAGTCATGGCTCGTTAACCTACAGTGCATGAATTTCTTTCGTACGCCGTTGTACACCTATTGTAGCCGGTACACAGACGTGCACGTACCGGGTGGGTATGTAGATAGGCAGATAGGTAGGTACATGCCTGGCTTTGTCCATTTGCATCAGCTGTCTGTCTGTCGCGCTCGTTTGTTCTTGGTGAAAAGAGTCTGCGCAAAACGGTAAAGTGCCGGTGCACAAGAAAGGCCATCGTTCGTTCTTGAGTCAATGGCGCCGGAATCGCTCAAAGGCCACCACTGGCTATATCTATATCCAGCCAGCTACCATAGCACTGTTATATATTCTTTATCGAAGTAACTCCGTCCTGATGTACTATTCCTTTGCGCATTTTTCTCTGCTCATCTTGACTTCCTCGAGACGTATGTTATTCACAGATTGCAGCTCTTTCGCGTCCTTTGCTTCGTTGGTACCAATGAACCCCCGAGTGCCTACTCCGCTTGGATGCAAGGGCGCGGAATCGAAGAGAATCGGGATTTCATTATTTTTTTCAATGTCTTATCCAAAGTCGATAAGAAACATGCGAACTGGTGCATGGGTATATTACGGACACGCTATTTCATGCTTATTCTTCGAGGTACAATAGAAATCTCAGAGCCCGGATGATACTTATGGATATCTCCTGTATGCCCGGGCGCATTCTATAGACTTTTATGGTAGCCTGTCCCGAAGAATCTGGTCTCCGGCGTCTTCCGCCTCCTCCTTCGTTCTTCCGTCTTACGGCAGTGGCTGCAGGGGATAGCTTCGTTATTGTACTCGGAATTGCGTCCGAGTGAATCGTTAAGAGATGTGGATTAAAAGGTTTCTGCTGTATCGGCAGCGGACGCTTGTTTTTATTGCTGCAACGTACGAGCATGGAATTTATAAAGCCACTCCGCGCTGCGTGTTACACGTGAGAATTTCCTGGATACCACAGTGACCCCCTCTGACTATGGGACCAGCTCACGCGCTGTAGGTTCTCCTGAGCTCTCGCTGGGACTTCCGATTTGTATTTGAGGTCCCGTAGGAACTCGGCTGGATGGGAGTTTAGAAATAGGAAAGGCGGGGAAAAGGGAACTCATCGTCGGGAACAGCCGAGTCCCTCGAGAAATCATGGCACCGCAACAAAGCGCTCGTCAACCTTTGCTTGGACACTGTACAATTGCCAAGATAAATAAGTATATACGGAGGCAAAATAAAATTCATCGTTATCGATGACGGAGTTTTGTGATCTTGATTTTTTTTTTATTCGAATTAAAAAAAAAATTTATCAACGACTCTTAGACGTTTAACGAATTTAATGATTGGAAGGCTCGTCAATTACTGTTTCCAATCTCCCGACGTTCTTCATCTTTCAATATTAAATATTTTCCAAACCCACGCCTTTGGGATTTTCACTTTACGAACACTTCGATGTATTTGCACGTTTCATTGTGGCCCCTCGCATTGTTCGCCAGTCACCGCGTCATGGATAACGTCGTCGTGGCTCACATAATACGTAAAATCTACAGCCGCGTTCCGCAACCACCAACCTGAAACGTCCGCTGGAATATCAACGCGAAACCACCCAGTCGCCATTGTTGTTAAATGCAGAGTTTTACGATTTATCGTACATTTCATTAGCTATTTTCTTTTATTTCGACTATCATTGTGCACGTGCTGAATTCCCGGTTAAATTACCACGCATCATATGACATTCACGGCGATTCCGATATTAAACTTATTCTTCGCCATAAGCATAGAATTCAAATTCGTAAGCTCATACGGTCGAAGAGACGCGCTAATGTCTAACAAGACATACGTTTAAGACAATTATCAAAAGTCCCGTACATTAAATCGCGTCGTTATTATTTATACCAGCTTTAATATCACACCCGATATATATTTACATATGCATCGTGAATGGATGACGATGTGTGGGCTGGCTGGCACAGCAGGACTTCGGTAAAATGCATAGAGCTGCGGAGGCGGCAGTACCGGCCGTATACAGACTACATATACGAACGCATGTGAATGCGCCTTGAGTCTGTTAAACGTAGGTACCCACCTGACCTAAGGATATTCATACGCAATATATCCATAGGTATACCTGACTGAATAACAGAGTGTACAAATATGCCCACTTCAAAGACGGTGGTCCTAGGTTTATTAATTAACATGCATAATTACAGCCGAGTCCTTTAATTAAGAAAAGTCGAATATTTACACCGAACTTTTCCCAAAGCATTGTGAAATAATGGAATTATATTACGCCTCTCGATTTACCTGATAGTCTATATTGGTATAATAAGTATAGGGTGGTATACCCCCCACGATCTTATTACCCAAGAAAGTCATTTCGATTAATAAAGGGTCCAAATGTTCGTTCAGCACCCTAATCCAATTTCTTATCAAAGTGGTACCAACTGACACTCCGATAAAAAAAATATAAAATTAAAATATCTACCTGTCCCTCGTATCTCAATACTCCTACTACTTCTGTTCCACGTAACTTTTGTATACTTAAATCCTATTCCGCATAATGCTTGGCTATCGATGATCCGGTTGTACGGGAAGCGCTGGTAGATGGGCAGAACTAGGCCGCAATAACAATGGATCCCATTCGCGTTAACAGCACCGGCAGTCCTACTGCCTACCACATCGGTGCATCCCCCAACTGGTATCCCAGGTTCTAACCTTTGCATTCCTAGTGGTCGAGCAGTCAAGTAACATTCTAGGTCTCGGGTAAAGCTGTTCTCGGGATTTTCGAAACAGGTCCCTAGTACCTAGGGGAAATTGGCGTACTTCGAGTCTATCACGTATACCTGCCTATCGTATCATTTTCAACGAGAATATTGTGCAACTCTGCGTCATTCTCATGAACCTCTTACCAATAACCTAACCGACTGAAGGAACCTCCACCTAGTGTGACAGTTCGACCTGAAACCAGCTGTTACCGTGTCCAGCGATACGTCCCTAAAGTCAGTGCTACCAACGTATACCGCAAAACCGATCAGTTCCGAAATCGCATTGTTGACATTCTAACGGGTGTCCACCGTCCTGTATCATTATCATTTGAGTGACGAATCAGTATAAATTATGTGAAATTTTCCCCATCTCTAGTGAACAGTGTTCGTGAGTTAATACAGATTATGAGTATCCGGATCATGATTGCGGACTAGGAATTTTTTTTCTGTTGGATGTATGGAAGATAATTTTTTTTTTTCAAGTGTGATAATTTTAATTGATTAATAGGCACTGTTTGTACAAGACGTTCCACTTGAGTGGATACTCGTTAAGGATGAAATTAATAGCTATCTCAGAGGCCGTTATCAAATACGGTAATTACATACCGCTGAAGATGTTTGTGTCTGATTAGACGTAACATTGAGTGCTGATCAAACTTTATTCCACTATCTTCGGGCCACACGCAGTGAGTCGTGTAATTGTCCGGGATTATATCCACGGGTAATTCAAACCTCTTTGACTCCTTCTCTCTTTTCGTTTTCCTCCACGCGAAACCTCAAGCTTTCATACTGGATTTTACTGGATGGTCGAATATTTGCTTACTGTATGACAGGGAATGACGAGAGCATGTTTTGAGTAATATCATATGAAAATGCCAAATGGCACTTTCTAGCGTTGATGCTATTTTTTTATTATACAATACAGGTATTCCTTGGTGCGTTCAATATAGATTTCGTGTGAAATTTTTTTGAAAAAATATTTGCAATCCATAAAAATAATACGAGCATGAAATTAATGATTAATGGTATTTTTTTCGAATGATATTTGCATTACAAGCTTCTGACGTGTCAGGCAAAGGAAAATTTACGAACGAGTAGTTTTTGTGCTAGTCAATTTTTATCGCTTGAATTCTCCTTCAATTAGCACCCACTCTTTTTTCTTTTATTCTCGCATTATACTTCACACTCCAAGCATATTTCCCTGAACGCATTCGAGCGATTGCTCCGCGCGGACCTTTAACTCGAGACTCGATCAACCGTATACAGAGCCTTGCTGCACCTTACTACCCTCTTTCAATTTTGAGTCCTCGATATTTTTGAAAACGATCAATTTTCACTATTCTTCGCCCTTTACGGATTTACGTCAAAATAATTCAGTGGATGGGGACGTCGATTAAATTTTCCAGTACATTTTTGTACCATCGGCAGCTTCTATTTTGATTTAATGATCAGGATATGAAAAATGATCGCCAATGATTTCGAGATGCCGTAAAAGTCAAATGTGTTTCATTTACAAAATCTTTCGTTGCTAACAAAAAAATGTCAAGAGACTTTAACAATGAAATATTTCACAAAAGTTCATTCTTCTGTTAACGCTAACACGGTTTCAGTTTTTACCATCGTTACCGAAACATTCCAGACACCCTGTATTACTCCCACAACTGCCCACGATAACCCTTGATATTCGCGTTACTGTATCCAGTTAGACGTATACCATCTCGCTATAGTATATTGATCGTAACTTGCGCGAAATATATCTAATTCAAGAGGTCACGTAAAGTCCGGTAAAAGTAGTAGTAAAATATTATCACCACTATCACGTATGACTGCTAGAAATATTCAGAGATTTACGTATCGTCTTTCCATCGATTTTAAATTTATGAATATCACGATATAAATAAACTCAATAATTTCTTAATCAAATTGTCCATACTCTGATGCACTCTTTTCGCATTAAAGTTATATACTATTTTTCATGTAGAATTATCAATTCTAACGTTGCCAACCGGCATTATAATGAATATTTGTTAATCGTCAATATTAACAATCCGTTCGAGTTTGTCGTTTATCGCGTTATCCAAGCACTGTTCCAAGTCGCAAGCAGAATATCAAATGGAGCGATAACTTCGAGGAGCAGATATACTCGCTACCCGCGTAAGATGAACGAGCCAATATGGACCGCGACACCCGCTAACTGCCGGATTTAGTGAGCTCGATAACCGATAGCTTTCTTATTAAGTCGTCTCGGAACGAGTTATCGCTGCATAACCGAACATAAACTTCAACGTTGCCAGACTGCGCGATCCTTTACTTCGAATTATATATAAGCCGTAAATTCTATAACGCTATGAATTCATTCCCACGTAGACACATGGTTGCGACTCTATTAATTTATAACCCTTAAATGTACTGAACCGTCCAAATAAAATATTTCATTTTCTTTTTTTTTTTAAACTTAATAGTCATCGATATACTTTGAGTGAAAGAGACTGTGTTTAAAATTTGTAAAACCTTTAGAGTAATTTTTTTCTCGATTTTTTATTTCCTTTTATGGAAATCTACGTGAAAATTCGTACGAGCTTGTCTGCCCTTCTTATGACCAATTTTTCACTAGATATTCAAATGAGGAGGCAATTCATATGTTTCTTGTATGCGATCTTAAGACTTTGGATTCAAGAAACGAGACACTTCGTAGTACTGTGTAATATTAGCTAATTAATGGACGATAGAAAAAAGTGGGTCTTCCCTATAGAAAGTTTCTACCAGAAAATAATTTCCTTTACATTTAAGCAGAGGCAATCTTGAGCCACTCGACTTTATGTATTAATAAGTTAAAAGTTTTTTGAAAAAAAAAAAAAAAAATGTAATAGGACCAATTGCATAGTATTCATAATGACTGTAGCATGAAAAATGTATAATGCGGTCAAATACAGAACATAATGTATAACAATAAGTGATACCCGAGTAAGCTTTACCACTCATGATAGGAGGTCAGAGGTCACGGATAGATAGATTTCAGGAACTACAAGGATTCTCAAAGTTCGGCTTAATTGCTTTACTCTACCGCAGACTGACAGGTATGGGTCTAACCTAAGCCCAACCAAACCTAAACAGAAAGCACTGGAAACTTCATTAAATTAACTACAGAGACACGCGGCGCACTGACGACAATCATAGAACGCCTATGGTAACAGTATAAAATCTAAAATCCGCCCTTAAAAAATTGACCCCTCGTAAATGTCTTTGGCTGCTATAGATGGTAGGTACACTTACGTCCTACATCCCCTGAGCGTATCCCACTCCGGCTGACATAAATTTTCAATCCTCGGAGTATCAATCTCCTTTCTGATATATATACCCTGGATAGTAGAATTCTTGCCGGCACCTTGTATAAGGGTAAGTACTGTGCCAGTACCTATCTAACCCAGCCACCCCTGTCAGGGATAAAAATAGTGATGCATAGCCTGCAACCCCAGAATCCTGGGATAACTTTTGTATCACCGGTGAACTTTCGTGGGTGCTTAACCCATTAAACCCCATCCGTCGATCCCGTCGAGAGCGCCGAATATAACGTCCAGGGTGGAAGCTACCCTCGAGTGACTTTGATACTTTTTCGTCGGGAATAAAACTTCAAGAAATAGTTTGACGTTTTCGGGACGTCACGTCTTCGTCCCCCTTCGATAAAAATTATACCGACGAACCTTTCCCTCGAAAAATGTTTAGCCTCAACTACGTTTCCGTCATACGTGGTTGGTTCACCCTTAACTTCTGACTCTCCACCCTCTCCGGTACATCAGCGTCAAGTATACCTAGAGCATTGATGTTCCCTGAATACCACGAAATATTACGACCAACTTACGTCACGTCCCATTTACCTTTTCACATTAGCTGCCGTCAAGCTGAACTTAACTTATGTTCCCAAATAAACCTGCCGTCGCGACGCTTTACCGCCCTTTACGAAAATTCCAATCCAAGCGTACCCTTAACGTACCTCGCTATCCGAAATACATCGATATCCATACGTATACCTGATATTTTTTATATTTCTCGAAAATTTTATCCCAAAATTTATGTAACTACTGTACTCGGATGTATATTATGTAAAAGATATGTATTAACTTGAATAGCCTTTTAAATACACTATGTATACAATGAACAGTGCTGCAGTACGAATCAATAATCCTATTCTGTAATAGGGAATACATGATCTATAAACACGACGGGGATGACGGAACGTCATTTTTCTCTCCATACGACACAAACGGATCAGTTGCACGAGTGGAAAATGAAAACGATGTTATTGTCGCGAGCGGCATCGCTTTTTCTCGCAGACAATTCACTGTAATCACCGGGTATAAAGCAACGTTCGCTTTTATCAGACGTCGAAGCAGTTTTTGTACATCCTGTAAAGGAAATTCTGGTAGACGCTTAACAGGATGTGCCCACGATGCTGTATGTACTGGTAGGTTATCTTGCTGCAGCAACGAGTACGTAGTTGGCTCCCGTACGTTTTAATTGGACCGGATTGTAACTATGCAATTTTTTTTATCAGAGACCAGTAATAGGCATAGTGGCGCATATAGTAGTGTACCGGTATAAGCGCTGTGATAGTGGGTAATCTAACTCATCGATTTATAACATAAGCAGTGTATCCGATCGCGCACAGGAAAATGAAACTCTGTCGGTAACAACAAACTGCAGATAAATATATCAGATAAATTCAATTTTACTGGCGCAAAAGCCACGCTTACGAGAACGCTCTATTTTTCTGTTGCTTTTCAATTTTCTAAACCTCCACTATTTCATGTTACTTCTATGGGAATTTTCACGTAGAATCTTCCCACTATGCGAAAGCTCCAATCGCTACGTAACGTTTATCCTTGAGCTTTTTTTTTTTGGTTCATTCTCTCTTTTACCGAGAGCATCCACCTGAGACTGTTTATCTGCATTTTAAAGAGCAATGGATTCACTTGAACGGAATGCACAGTGGATTTTTGTCTTGTGTGCTTTTTTTTCTGGGCTTCCTCGTTGGCAGTTTCATACTTGTTAAACGCGTAAGTCACATTTACAATTGTTACTATTGTTTCTCTTCAAACAACCGCATGAAACACGGGAGTCAAATTGATACTAACAAATTGGCTACAATTGCATCCTGTGCTTTGATATTGTTGGCTTGCCAACGAATTCCTCAATATAATTGGATACTAAACTAGCAAATAATCAAATTATTTACTATCAGCCAAATACTTGCCCTGATTGAATGTGGTCTGATTGAAGTATTATAGATATCGTTTCATTAAACTTAATGAAAAGGTTATAAAACTTATTTATAAATATATATACTGTGACGTATTTTCTGACCACGCGAGAATTGAACCTTCCACGTCACCTTCGGCCGTCAACTCCCGCTCATGTATCCGCGAGTCACGGGTGGACACCAATCAATTCTTGTTACACGGGTAACTGACAAGCCGATATGCTCTCTGGGAGTCGAGGGGAACCTCGACTACAAGAAACGAAACAAGACCGAAGTAGAACCAGTCAATTTTTTGGGGTCGCATAAAATTGACAAATGCACACTGGATGTATGAACCAGAGCAAACGGTTACGGAAATGCGCGACCGCTCAATGTGCAGGTTTTGGTAGGGATGGTTCGAAGCACCAGCCAAGTAAATAGAATGCCAGATCGAGACACCCCGTCGGAGTCCCGAGACAGAGTGATTTGAGAATAACAATTTTTTGGAACAAATCATTCTGATTGGCCGAAATCCCTTTAATCGATGACTACTGCCCTCTCACTCGAGTCGCCCCTTTAATTATGTCGAGAGCCTCTTTTAATAAATCGGTAGCGTAACGATTCTCCCTGTGCATAAGGCGAAAACAGAATCCAGCATCCCAAAATCAGAACGAATAATTGAAAAAGTACGTGACAATATATGTATACATACAGATGTAGGATATAAAACAGAATCATGCCTCCGAGGTAAACAATAGTATAAATAAATAATACAGATAAAACCGTAATCTCTTGATAAATCTTACAATCTGATTTTATCATCTCCCATTAATATCACTTTAATCCGTAATCCCTATCAATGTCGAGTATACTGCAAAATATAATTCACGTTCACACGTGATACGAATTTACTCATATGGATTTCAATTCCTTCTTGGTTCTTATCGACGCTCCTTAATGGACACATTGAATTCCAAATGAACCTTTCCAAGGAACCGGAACACTAAAATCCCTGAGGAGGAGTATGACCGTCATGTTCAATTTCCTAGACACGAAGGCCCTCCACCCTTGAACCTATCTCCTTGTTATCTTCTTATCTTCTTTTCGTGTTTCTCATTTACTCTCTTACTTCGTTTCTCCTTTTACCTGCTTGTTAAATAGGGACCAACTCACTTCCTGATTCCGATGGCAAACTGATAGCAGGACAATTCGTATACAAATTTTAAACAGTTCAAGTCGCCATCGGACTACAGGGTGATACAAAAAAAATTAGTTACCCTTTCACACAAAAATTCAAACTTATTTCACTGAAAAGCGAAAATTTAAGAGAAACGGAAGTCAAATATGTAAGTTTGATCAGATTCGTATCCTGTATCGATTTCAGACTCGAACCCCGCTTAATGCGTAGCTAACCCGTTGAATATGATAATGCAGAAAGTTATGACGGTATTACCATAGCATACACATCGCATAACCGAACTCGTGTATATATTAATGCGTTATCGTTATCTATGCTGACCACATGCTGTGGTGTAATCTTCTTCGTTATATCTGTCCTTGTGTTTTACATTCGCATTAAATGAAAATATTTGTCGCCACGCGACCCTCCTTGCTGGCACATTTTTGCTGAGTTTTCGGTTTTATCCCCTTTTGCCACCCTTACTGTTTATCCTCCTCCCTTACCCTTCCGCCTCCGACGAATATGGCATAGGGTTCTTTATGGCCTTGAATTTTTTTCAAGTCAGCATCCCCGTAGAGATATACTCTCAGTTTACTGGTATATTTTCAAATTAATACATTAACCGACAGATTTAACTCGACAAAATATGAAGGAAAGGTGTCCCGGGGGGGATGGGTTTGTCACGGTAATTTCTACTGTGCTTATACTAAATCATAAATCAACATGCCTCGTTAAGCACTGTGTATAGCGAATGCGTTTAGTATGTACCGATATTAGCGAAACACTGAAGGTACATATAAGCTTCGACTTGTGCAATATACTAGAGTATATAGGTATATAGTATAATTTGCATCAATAGTTTCATGTTCCTGTGTCGTATCGTGAGACAGCTACTGCAATGTATACGAGGTACGTGTTTAGTGTAATTGTACTTGCAGGTGCGCATGTGCATACGAGCGGTAACTATTAAAATTGAGTAATAATCAAAAATTGCAGTAACTTAAACGTCTGCGTAAGGACAATTTATAATTTGTCTATTACATGAAAATTTGACAATATGTAAATAAAAATAATCGTGACAATCATTTTTATTCTTTTTTTTTTTTCATTGAAAAAATTAAAATTTCT
This sequence comes from Cephus cinctus, assembly GCF_000341935.2. Lineage (NCBI taxonomy): Eukaryota > Metazoa > Arthropoda > Insecta > Hymenoptera > Cephidae > Cephus > Cephus cinctus. The sequence goes on from NW_014333313.1 coordinate 2,041,784, forward strand.
AATGTATATCTCTCACTTGTGAAAAGTTATCATACACCTATATAGAAAATTAATTAAAATGATATATCTTACTCTGATTCAATTTCAGGCATTACACTGGTGCGTATATTTCATATATCCTTTTTTTTTAATTTATAATTATCTGCACCTTTCCATGTGTGTTAGAGAACGGTTTTATTTTACTTTGTAATTAGACCAGTCGTAGTAGATTCTGTTTAAGCCCGACTACTATGCGTATGAGTACAACGTGGAAAGGTGCAGCTGGATGCGATATATTTTAAAATAGCATACATTCGTTCCTTGTATTTCCTCCTTCCTGATAACAAATGGGTCCACATATTCTGCGATATATCATCTGCGTAGAGTTCTTCTCCATGGCACTCTTAGCAGTCCATCAACCGACAACTGTTCCCACGAGCTTTTACTATACCGAGCACTGATTTGTCTTGGAGCACAGAAAATGATTTCCACAGTGGATTATTAATTACCTGCTCGATTTAGTACAGCATCTTTTAGATACTTTTCCAATATAGAATACTTATTCTATATCTATAGGGTGTGGTATACATTAGAGCGATAAGTATCCTCGACAGCGTTCAATTATTCACTATGGACACTAACCTCTTTTTACGATGCTGATGAGTGATGAGTTTAAAGAAAAGTGAGAAAAAGTGATTTTTTAAACTCAAAAATTTTTGGGATATCGTTTAACGTCGTTTTAACGTTTAGATATATGAAAAATGTTGTTCCCTTTTCTAAAAAATTATTAGACAATTTACAAATCGTATTAGGTGTGCAATTAGTCAACTTAACCGCGTAAAGCAAACTGCAAATTTCTATCGAGCTTAATCAGGTAGCTTTTCGACAAAGGGGATTCACGTTGGAAGTTAACGAAAGCTAGGACTTTACACCAGGTAGTTTACATTGAAAACGGTTAGGTATCAAATGACTCGACCTCGATCAACATCCGGCTGATATCCCCTGCAGCTCTCCAGATCAGTTCGTCTTGTACGGGGTAGCTGGCCAGTTAGCGGACGGCCGCAATGTAATCATTTGCGGTACTGGAATGGATGCCTTCAACCCTGATCCTCCATAGCTGTTACCACCCTCCGGGCTTGGGACGCCTGTTAATAGGGCTTAGGATCCTCGTAGGGTTGGTTGCTCCTCCCTTGGTTGCGTACAACGCGTTAGCGTTTACTTAGAGGATTGATTTGCCCGACTCTGGGCTTCAGGGTCCTACATTTGCGATTACAACCAAGACTTTGCTTAACCGGAAGGAAGTCGTGCGTGAAATAATGAACTTCCCGAAAATAAATTTAATAATAAATTAATATATCTTAATTTTGAATAAATGATTGTGTGGATGAAATTAAAAAAATATTTGGAATTTCTTCATATTTCTATAAATTTGGTACCGTTGAACTTTTTTAGGAATATTTTTATCATTGATCGTATATACGTAATCCTTGCTCTTTCGAAAGCACAGTAGTAAAATTAATTCAAGAAAACTTTGCCGGGACGAAAAATGAAAATTGGAAAATTGAAATCGATGAATAGGAGGGCCGGCATCGAGTGAGGTATTTGGCGAGTGGCCAATGTTTAAACCTCCTCCGCATCCCCGTGAATCTGAACTTCGACTCTGCACGGCTTCATCCAAACCACCCTGCGTGAGTTTTAATTACATTTCCGAAACCCTTCGGGCCTATGGCGTTGCGGCGATTTATTGCATTTTTATGCCCAATCAAAAGCTTATCTCGTCACTTAACGGTACAATCATGGAGCCGGGATTATTACAGTTTTATGGACGGGATCGCAATTAAGAATCTTTTTGGATTACAAATACGTATAACTGTACTTCTAAGGTAAACTAATTTACGATTCATTTCAAGGGATAAGTTTAACGTTCTTCCCACAGCGGGAATTTCACCGGAATCATCATTCCCGTCATTATTACCTTATGCCATTTTCACGTAAAGCTCACACCCTGTATTACGTTTCCAGTCAATTAAATGTAATAAGACCCAAATAATCGTCCCGCTGCTTCATGAAAATCCAGGCGGTAGACCGTCTGACGAAATGGAATAAAAACATAATAATCCAAAATATGATATAATATAAAAGCGTTACAAGGCAAGATAGTAATTATCAGGTAATTGTGTAATCTAATTAAATTCGCCAGGGCGACAGGACGAAATTGCAAATTTATAATGTAATGAGACCAGGACCACGGCTCGACGGTCATTTGATAACATTAAACGTTTGACGCCTTAAGCGTTGACTTTATAAATCCCCGGAAAACCTTAATAAAAAAAAACCCTATAAGCAGTACTGCAATTCCATAGTTTAGACAAGTCACGAGGAACAAGTAGCAAATAAACAAGTTACTAACCCGAAACACAATTCGAACGGCACTGAATTACCTAGTTGTAGAGTTCAACACATAAATGCCATCAGCCAATCATGAGAAAGCTAATAGCGGCAATAAGGAGGACCGTAAAATTTGTTGCAGCAATTTGCCATGGTGCAAAAAAACAAGTTGGCAATAACTACGTAAGAGGACCAGTGTTTCATGGGGTGGCAACTACCAAAATGGCATCTAAATCCTGACCAAGGTTTATCCTTCGCCCACGTAACTTTCCTTGCAATATCAGCGGATCCCAACAACTATTTCGCAATAAATGTTCGTCTCTCCTAATACCACGTGAAGACGCCTTCTGGTTTTATCAGGTCAACCTAACCTAAGGAGATTCAAACTTGACATTTTTTTTTTTTTTTTTACATTAGCCGCAGCCTTCTAGATATATATTTTTTTCTGCTGGCAATAGACCCATAAGATGTTCTGCTACCAAATACCGAAATAAGAAAATAATCATCGATCCGCTACACGTGCAGTAACATGTTTCTTATGCGACACACGGTTAATAAGTCACGCGTTCCTTAGACCAGGACTTTAGCCAGCAGCCGCAAAAGCCACAAACCGCGAACTTTAACCACAGCCGTTAAGTGACGCAGGTGCGGAAAATAACCAGCGCAGACGGTGAGAAACTGGCGTGTAGAAATATTTTCGTGCACAACGGTGTAAACGTCGTGTGTTCTCTAATACGATGAAGAAGGGCTCCGTAATATAATATACTAACTTTTACGCGTTGATACTGTCAGTGACGTCATCGAGAATTACAGAGAAGGATTTTTTTAATCCGATAAATTCCAACGGTGCACAGTCAGTCACCCTTAGGGATGAACAGACGACAGGCAGACGTGAGGGTAGGTAAATACGCTGCCAAAATGGAGGCAGATTAATCGGACAGACGAATGAAAAAAAAAGGAGAGTCAGGAAGTTCCCAAAGAAAAATGAGAGACCCCGTGTATGCGGGTGGCGTATGGGTTCGCAGAGTGAGCACGAGAGGAGCTTCAGTCTTGCGCAAAATCTGAACGTATAGTAAGGTAGTAGGGTGGTGCAACGTCTGAGTCAACCTGGCTGCCGTATGGTACCATATGCTGTAATAACGGAATAGCTTTGTAAGAATCGTTGAAAATCGAAGGGATTACGTGCTCCGTTTTCGAAATTTCGTAAAACTCCATATTCCCAGACCCACCGGACGTTATAGTCGTTCTATAGGGGAATAACGAATATCCGTTGATTTCCTTGAATTTCTTGCAGACGATATCATAAACGTACCACCACCGTATCAAATGTCCGCGCCGATCTTTAAACCCCCGCGGTACAGGAACTTTCAAAAGTCCCCGTCGACACGCTTTACGAAACTTTCACGTTTCACGGATAAATCTGTAATTTACAAGAATTCGGCGTGACGTAAAAACAAGAGGGGGGAGACACACGTTGTAGGTGGTGCGAATAGGGGATATGCCAAGGGTAGTAATTAATTAAGAGTACGGGGTACCACCCTTCGTATACATTCGAGTATCGGCGGGTACGGTGTTATTGGCTACGAGAATGAAGCAATGGCTGGTAAGTCCCGGATGATGGATAGCACAGCTCTTGGCTTCCACGATGAGTTTCTTCTCGTAGCTATGACTTTTTGCATTTTCCAAAGGAATTTCATCGCTCGATTTATATAGGCCACTGCCTGTACCTTAAAGCCCATTTTCGAAAACGATAAAGGTTATAACCCCAGTACCGTCAAGTCATTCTACTCATATAAATTATTAATATTTATCTCCCAACACAATATCCCTTCAAAATCCAGTCACCCTACTATTACTCATCGTCATCCAAATAAAGTGTCGCAATTCGTTAAAAAAAAAAATATTGTAGACCAAAAAATTTTTTTAATATATATATATTATATATTACTATATTTAAAAAAGTTTGTTTACAATATATATATACATACAGCACACATAAAAGTCTCCATGCATTCCTAACATAAAACGACCTGTATCTCACTCGCATATAACGTTCAGAAGCAAGACGCACCCTTTGCTCCGCACTGGAATCTCTAGCGGGATGCGTCTACGACACGCGAAGCATTATGGGAGTAAGAGTTAATTACGTTGCTAATGAGAAGTATAAATGCATACGTATACACGTGGCCTGTGCGCAGTATGCCAGTACAGATTCTCGGCAAGCTAAACGCGACCCCAGGAACGGCTCGCTTGTGCCTATGATGGAGTGCGCCGACTGGAAGGGTGGCAGCACTGCGTTCTGAGTAGTGATAAATATTCATGCCCCGGAGCTGCCTCGCGCCGCCCTTCGCCACCCCTGTACGGTTTACTTACGTCGCACACTTCTGAATACGTGACAAAAGTCGCTAGATCTGCCCGATTTATGGGACTCGGCTGCAAACGTCTATTCTGTATGGTTAAATATTTTTTTTATTCGTCATGTTTCATTGGAAAATTCATGTACAATAGTCGGACCCGATAAAAGATCTCGGCGAAGTAGTTGGTAAGGAATTCAACAATTGGCTAAACGTCGATCACGTGTCTGGTGATATATTCCATTAACCCAGTTAGCAAACAATCCTTGGTTACGTTGAGAGTCGGCTTGTTCGGTTGACAGTGGGCAACTGGGTAGTAGCAGGGAAAAGGCAAAACGCATATTCGATGTGTATTTACATGACGTACATACCAGTACTTACTATACCGTGAATGTTGGAATATTTCATTTGTATTTATTCGTAATGAAGTACGAGTTTGGCGACGGGATCAGTGACGATTACAGTGGTGATTTTCAGCTGCTCGTAAAATCCGCTTTGAAATTTCATACCTAAGTAAATCGCAATGGGTTCATCTACTTGATACTGGGTACTTTATCGTACAACTATGAACTTTCGATATTATTTCGAGAAACGATTAAAACTGGAAATGTCACTTGTCGATACCAGAGACTTTTAATTAGCGCAGATCGGAACAACTTGTAATCTGCTAAGCGTGATGGCTCTTGCTAAAAAGTTTCGAAATTTGTTATTTCAAGAGGTAATACAATGAAAGAGAAAAAAATTATAGCGTACAAGCTCGAAACTATAAAGGTACAGGATGCGATCGATGAGGATTTATTTATGGAATAACAATAATAATTTTGAAATATATATTTTAGAAATTCACGTACTAAAGGTTTTCATTATTTAAGTGAAAGAAGCATATTTATATCGACGTATTGAAATCAGTATAAAAATGAGTCGTTTTTATAATGCTAGCGAGACATAAAGGACTATGTATAGATATATACACGTATTATACCTATAGTCTAGGTTCATAAGGATTGTAGAGAGTAAACTCGTTAATCACTCGAAACCATAGGCAGCGTGGCGCCAGAATTATGTGATGTGTTCGGAAGCTCACCGCTCTCGAGGACAGTGGTGCAAGTCAGGACAGTGGATGATTCATTATTATGCATGATGAATCGAGAGGTTATGTGATATAGCTTATGACGCTATAACGTGGGGAGGTGAAACCGATCTGCGTACAGGCTTGTAAAATCGAACACGTGAAGTACGCGCGGAATCCCAATTGAACGATGCAGTAATTTGAAAATGGTGACTGGCTGCTCGTTTCCTACCGACATGCAATCGGTTCTCGTGTGCTCCGATAGATCGCACCTGACTGTTACGGCGTGGCCTGACGAAACTTAAAACTCTGCTTCAATCGCCGTGCCATAGATGGGGTTAGCGTAGCTGCGCGACAACTAGACGTGGGTTCGAAATTATGCAAAGCTCGTTCGCCATTTTCCGAGCGTCATTAACGAGAAGTTTGAATCGCTGGGTAGTAGAATAAAAAATCTATAGGCATTTCATTTATTAGCATCTTCTCATTGTTATACCAAATTTCCATAGATTCCTTTGTACGAACATCTTTTTACATGACCATTTCCCGACATGACATTATAGATGGTGTAAGAAAAAAAAAAAATTAGAGATAAGTAGTCAGAGTATATGGAAAAGTTCAGGACGGCTAAAAAAGCACGAGTAAACTTTTCCATTTCAAGAAGGAAATTTGATATATGATATCAAGTAGCATCTCTTGACCATCTAACCCACTTAGGTACATGTGTTATCAGGTTACGTGTCTTCAATATAAATCTCGATCTAAGTTCGTATCGTTAATGCATAGACGGTCAGTGGTTCGATAGGACACCCTCACGAGAATCCTGTCTTTCCGTTCCGTGCAGAGAGGAAATTTGATATTTTATATAGCGACGTTACGTACTTTATACTAGCCTAATACAGTAAAATGGATATACGGTAAATAAAATATATACGTATTATGCACAGAACATATATACAAATTTATCCATCTACATCTCCGTGCATTATATGAATACTACGTATATGATTTTTTTGGGGGGGATTTCACAAATTTTCAAAAAAATTTCCTAAATTAAGGTACCAACCCAAAGAAACTACTTCCATCTCCTGCAGTGAATAGCCAACGAAAATCGTTAGCCATTTCACCTCGGTTTCAGCTCCGAAAGTGTGTCGCTCGACTGTGGCTGGCTTTATATTTAACCGTTAGAAGGGGTAGTTGGGTTTTGATCGGTGAAGGGATGAAGCCGGAGAGCGACGATGGCTACCGGGACGTTCTCTAATCGTCCGCAAGCCGCTTACCGTCCTTTTCACTCTCCCGCCGTTCGGACCAACCGCCACCATAGCAGTATACTGGGTGCACGTATACCGACCTTACAATCTAACAGCCGCATTCTCCCCATTGCCACTATTATATATCATCAGTGACGTAACAGAGCAGCCATGTCATTCGAAAAGCCTCTAATGTTGGTCATCCGAGAAACGTCATGGTGAAAAACACTCTTAAGATCCTTTTACTCATTTTTAAAAGCCTTTTATATATTTTTTGTTTCTTTTACTTTTTTTTTTGTTTTCATCCCCCAGGAGCATTATCAGACTGATAACATCACGTACCACGTCAATATTCGAAAGCCTCCACGGCATGACGTAACTGCGAGGACCAAGTGAAGTTCTTCAACATAGTGGGGTACATGAATACACTTGGCAGAAGCGTGGTTATTACCTTTCAGAAAGTAATTAAACGTCCGTCAGAGGAAAATATTTTTTTGACATTCCGCCCGAATGGAAATTTTACTTTAACAGCTATACCACAGATCTACGTGAGTAAAATGCATAAAGTGCCAGGTCGAAATGTATCCTAGCTAAAACTACCACTCTCAACGCGGTCGCGTTTGACTGAAGTCATGTGAGCGATTGGAGTTCAGTTTTTTTCTTTTACCATGGCGTCGCGACGTCGACGGTAAACCAGGAAAGCGAGTGTCGAAGTAGAGTCGTGATGGCGTTAATGGTTCCCTCTGACTGTCTAGTACCACGCGTCCATAACTTCAATCTTCTTTTATGAGACTTCAGCTATTTCCATCCCCTTAAAACCACCTAGCGGTATCGCGTCAGGTCTCAAAACAGCCACCACGAAAATCAGCCCTCCACTTGGACTTTTTACGCTTCGTATAACATCGTGCAATATTCTGCTTAGTGGTTTTCCGAAAGGATCAAACGATCTTCGATCTTTTATATATATATGTATATGCATACTTTGATGGACTGATTGGTGAAGGTTACTGTAAATTCTTCGTCGCTTTAGTTTCTATCTCCATCTACTTGCTTTCTGGATCATTATTTATCGTCCCTATTTGCAAGATGCATTATTCAGATATTCCACCTTTCCCATTCAGCATTTGTTTTCAACTCCGTTCCCGGACCGAATGACTATTTTAAGCTGACAAATGCCCTGCATTCGTTTATCCCTATATGGTATATCGTGTAATGCTTGTTTCAGTATATATACGTATAGTGAGCGAGAAATAAGTGTAAGCCTATATCAAATAATTTTTTAAGTTCCATTATAGCGACATCTATTGCTGTAGAATTTTTCAGTATCCTACCGTCAAGGGATGCTGCAGAGATTTCGAAAATCCCGATACAACCTTCTCTCAATTCTATTTTTCATTTTACTCTCACATTCTCTCTCGCTTCCCCTCGCGTGACTGTTCGTGCCGTTTTGCCTGGCAAATGGGTTACATCCGAGATAAATATCGTCCGGTTTCCCAGCTAGCGGAACGGATTTGCACGAGAATTGTGTTCCACTCTATATATACGTACAGTAGATGCCCATTTAAAAGTAAAACTTTTGTCTTAAATCACCCGTTGTTATTCGTGAACTTTTATCACCCACGTAATGAACTATCCTTCGCGACGTACAGAATTCTTATTAACCTCAATAAAAATGACAATTTGCTCAACCTTCATTATGCAATTTTACAGCGCTTAATATGCTCTCAAAATTTCATTTTGATATTAAATTTTTATAGATCAGATAATACATCCTTTCCTTGAGATTACGTAATCATCAAATATTCCATATGAGCGTAAAGCGACTGGGGTGGCTCAGCGCGTTGAACCCCGGATGAAAAAAAAAAGCAACCACCATATGTGGTCCAATTAACTCTCAACGATCATAGGCTTGATGTGATAATAAAATAAAAGTGATACTGGCGTACTGTGGATAGTGGGACAATGTGTAGAGACTCGTAATTACGGTGGATTATCGTAAAAGTGAAGCCAGGGGCGGCACCTGGCCCGGAGGGCGTGCCACCCTGCAGGGATATCTCCCTCGGGGGGTGCATGCAAGAAGTTTCGGGGATGCACGCTACATTTACATATCCTACACACTACTGGCCGATCTTCGTTGCTTCGAACAGGTAAAGAGATAATTTAAGATTATTGATTAACGTCTCGATTGTCGATTATATGAAACAAACAAATATGACGAATGAAATCGATCAATCGCAATTTAACTGAAGTGACTTTGTATTGTGAATAAATTACGCAGAAGGTAAGAAGGCTCTGTTGGGAATCCTATTGGATTTCAGTGAAGCTCAATGAGAGTTGCTACACCGGCAGGAGAATTGATCTCTGTTTAGTCAGACGTCGGTTCTAGGATCAATCAGAGTATCTGCTCAAAGTCATGGAAACGAAGGTAGGAAGTAGTTATGGACAGAGGTAAAAACGGCATCCCCATTACCCAAGGGAGTCCTTTGACTCATTTACAGATTTAATCCTCAAGTGGTATCCTACAGTCGGAACTCCGAAATGAAGAACTAATGCTGACCAGAATGATAAATTATATGCTAAGATGTGTTTTCTATCTCACAGTAATATTCGAATTAGGCCTAGTCAACGAAAAAAAAAAAAACGTACGAATGTTATAAGATTCTCTAACGGTCTATATATAGACGAGAAATTAATTTGATTGGGGATGATTATAGTATTGAAATTGATATATGACATTTTTATGATTAATACGTAATGGTTCATTACGTAGGTAGTTAATGTAATTTTTAGGCTATTTATCTAGATAACTAATTCAGCTCGTTTTACTTGGTTCGAGATAGTGAATCTTTCTCTCGAATTCAACTGGTAATTTCTCAGTTAGAGCCCCCCCTGGGTATATCATTGCTAGTTGCTACAAGGAGACACTCTGAGAACTCACTAAGTCCTAGACATTGATTAAGATACCAGCAATTTCTCCTATAAATCCCGATGCTATGAATTCTGAAGTCTTTCTCCTTAAATCTTCTTGAGTTACGTACCTTAGCGTCTCTTATACGACGTCTTCGGGATAGAGAAGCTACACAGGGACTCGATTCCTTAAGTTTTCCTCTTTGTTCTTCGTAAGTATCTGGCGTCGCGGTCTTCGCTTTGTAATTCATTGAAGCTTATCTAGGAAATTCGTCACTTTGCCGAAGGTAAAATAATTTTTCATTTTATTTTTTTCCTGCATAAAAATATATCGACTATTACGTAGTATATCTGGCTGAATATATCTATAGTCCCTTTCATACGTAAATTTTATGAAAAGAGCGAACCATTCCGAAAAAGATGTCTCCGATCGTAAAAATACATTTCGAAAAGTATCAAACGTATCGGGATCCCATCTTTCTTGATGAGATTTACGTAATCGCTTGATGAGGCGTGATAAGATATTTTTTTTAGCATTTCAATGTGAAAAAGAGGTTCCAAAATTTATATGTCTCGGGTTATTCCAGTTGGTAATTTTTTTTTACGAAACCACGCGACAGAGGCCCTTGTATGGATTTTCGACAAATACCATTTTTTTCGTACTCATTTACCTTATCTCCTATCCGTCGTTATCAGTTACTATATTTTCAAATATTTCGTCTTATCACGAAATCCGAAGGCACAGGAGTTTAGTCAATGGTCGTTGCACCAGTGTCCCTATCTATGGCTAGTACAGAAGGCCGATCAATGAAAGAGTCACGGTTGCAATTTTTGCACATTTTAATCGATCGCAAAACCGAGACAATGACAAACGCCAAGCATTTAGCCAACTGGCTGTGCGCTTCGCATAGCCGCGTTAAAAGCTCAATCATTCCTACTATATATCAAGAAACAACGTCAGCAGCTGTCATTGAATCGGACTGACGTATAGTCAACTGTCAATCGATGTGACACAGTTTCAAGCGACTATAACACGTCCCAGTGTTATTTCTGAGCATGAATACACACACATATATATATGTATATCTGCCTATGCTGCATCGATACGAGCGAAAAATATTCACGAATTAAACGTAGATACCAGAAATATCACGTAACAATTTCGCATCCTATGGATGACCAAATAGGAGCTCGAATGACGTGGTTTATTTTCGTCCGTAAGCGTCGCAGAACAAATATGAAAATGGAAATAGTGTCAATAAAAATATTGGCATTTGAAACTGATAGTCGTATGAAAAAAAAAAAAGGACAGGTAAATTGCAAGTGAAATATTGACGCTTTGATGATTAAAAAATTTTTACGAAATATTCACCCGTCACACGTCTGCTTTTTTATAATTGCTAACGCGACAACGTACCCAACGCTCCCGTATAGCCAAACCTCTGCGCAACGTCCATTAATTCACTGAGCTTTCGTCATTCCCTGACACTCGCACAACACAGCGCCAGAAACTTTAAACTTCTGATCTATTCCGGATCCTGTGGGACTCTGGTGGTGGAACTTGTACTACTGGTTAGTTACTTAACGTTTCCGGCTGCTCAGTTTGATTTTAGTTTGGTCTCCATAAAGTCGAGTTTCTCGTTCTCAATATACATACGTCTTGGGTATAGTCGGGTCTTGTGGAAAAGTTGAATATACGTGTAATGCTTAATATTTATTATCGAGTAAGTGAGGCTGGGTTTAAAAAGGAATCACAATGCCTAATTGATAGAAATGGACGGAGATAACGGGAGATGGAAGAGAAAAGAATGTATTATGCTTAAAGTGAAACGTTACGATATCTGAAAGTTCTTTGCAAATAAAGCAGAGTCAAGTTTTAAGTGTTTAAACAATCTTCGTAATATTACACTGGGACAGTGACGTCACTGTCAAAATGACAATAGTAATATACGCTATATAAATATTTATTGTTTTTCCTGTTGCAGGATCTACAATCAGAAATCGAGACTCATCGTGACGTATACGCATCACTGAATGGTACGGGACGTAAATTATTGAGCTCCTTGGCCAGTCAGGATGACGCCGTTATGCTGCAGCGTCGTCTGGATGAGATGAACCAGAGATGGCATCATCTCAAGGCGAAAAGCATGGCTATCAGGTAAACAGTTAAGAACTAAGGCAATCGTGTCTATTGTAGACGACAGCTGTGTACCTGATATCAGACACGTCAGTGATTTGTGAGGAACAAAACGAATGAACGGTCTGAATGGATATTTTTGGCATCGTCCGGCGACTTGCGTTATATTACTGACGATGCTATTGCTGGTACTGTTGCCGCTGCTGCTATCGTGCAGATGGTGATGGTTATAACTTGGAAAATCCAAATTATCGCTCGTAACGTTGTTTCCGTAAATTCTTGGCCAATCGACTCGAAAATGGCAGAAGTATGATTTTTACGTAGAAAATCATTAAAATCGCCCCCCCCCCTCCCGGAAGTATCTCACGATAAAAGAAACAAAACTTGAAATTTCCATTTTATATTCCCAGGAGTAAATCCAGGTGCAGGAAAAGTGTCTCCTTTCGAGATGACAAGTCGATCTAGCGACCAATCAAATAGAATCGACTCGACAACAAATCTCGAAGCGTTGACGCGCCACTTCGCAATACGAACGAGATAACTCTTGCTGATGCTGAGCTATAACGACGGCTTATCTATACGAAGATATTGGAAAACAAAGGAAATTCGAAATCCCATAATAAAAATAATCCGATAAAATGAAGCGAATTTATACTTTAAAAAAGAAAACCGTACATTCCCAAAGAAACGTAAAAACACTTGTGAAACAGACTCCAAAAGTTTTATCCGCCGTTAACTCAAAATCGAACTCTCCAAAGACCATTAATTCGCAAAAACAATAAAAATCTCAAACCCACCCACAAACGAGACCAATATCGGCAAAAGTTCTCGCAATATGTCAAGTACCGTACCAGAACCTATTCGGAAATGATCCGAAAAATTGGATATTTATCGTAGCCCCCCTTAACGTGGTTGCGTAGGATTCGCATGATTTCATATCGAATTTATCCCTCTCCATATCCTCGTGGCGGCAGCCAGTACCGGAAAGAACGACGGGATAGTTTCTCGAAGAAGTCTCGGTACCGAAAAAAAAAAAAATTTTATACCTAACATACCAACCATCGATTTTTACCAGCTATATTCTCTTCGGCATAAATCCTCGACAGTACGAAAGATTCCTCAATACCCACCGCCACCACCACCGTCTCCCTTATAACCAACCGCCATTACAGAATTTATCGAAGCCTTTGGTATATCGGTAACCGCATACTATACCGCTCGGAAAAAGAAAAGTTTTCTGGCAACGCCGTAACGACGACGGCATATTCTATCCAGAGTCCCGGATGCACTTGCCAGGGAAAACACAAAGTTTCGACGGCGCTAAACGCACAGGAACAATGCCAGCGATGCCCCTAGGGTCTCGAGAGCCTCGCGATACTCGCGGTAGTTCGACTACCTAGGTAGGATGGAAATTCTCGGCATAGCGTTGCCTTCGGCCTTTGACAATGTCCCGTTTACAGAGGATAGGCAGATTGTCGATGCGCCTCTGGCGTTATGTATCTACGTATCGTGTCTACAATATATATATATATATATATAGGTAAGCAGATGCATACATATGTATATATATATACCAATTTATGCATATATATAGTCTATAATGTGGTTAAGGTACCCATAACCAGGTAGTGATGTATAAGGTAAGCAGATGCATACATATGTATATAGAGGATAGGCAGATTGTCGATGCGCCTCTGGCGTTATGTATCTACGTATCGTGTCTACAATATATATATATATAGGTAAGCAGATGCATACATATGTATATATATATACCAATTTATGCATATATATAGTCTATAATGTGGTTAAGGTACCCATAACCAGGTAGTGATGTATAACTTCAGGTACATACATACATATCTACATGTATACTGGATTACCAAACGGAGGTGAGATCATTTCCACGAAGTATCAACCTCCCCGCAAACTGCTGAAATTGCCCGATAGAAATTTCAAGACTCGCCGAAGTATAAAGAGTTGTCGTCCGACCCCATTCCGCAGGCTGAACCAGGGGTACAGCTTCGACGAATTGCAGAGGCTCGAGTTTGCCGTACGAAGGACTTCGATTTAAATAGGGCCGATAGCACTGTCAGCACTCGGTTTAACCTAGATAGAGTCGAGCAATCAGTCTCCATTAATTAGCCGAACTGTGGCCAGAAGTTGAGCGTGATTGTGGTCGCAGGGGGTGGTGCGCACGAGTTACGTGGACGGTATAGGGAGAGAATTTCGCAATTGGTATACGAACTGCTAACCACCCCACTTGAGTAATCCAAAGTTCCGCATATTTAACGAGGGATTGACCTTCATTTATATATAGATTTATCGTCACTTTTTATTTATAGTTTTCCCGATAAAGACAACCCGGAAAGACCTAGGTCCCCTGGTAATTCATTTTTTTGCCCTATAGCTAAAATACTATTGTCTTTATAACCTTCGCGTTCAGCAAGGCCCTTAAAAAAGTATCAGGATATGACGTCACTGCAATTCTCTTTTCTGGAATGGCACGATGAAACAGACAAAGGAAGAGAACCGATGAAGAATCAATGATAGAAATAATTAAAGGCGTCCCTCTCTTTACATAGGCTCTTTCCCTGCGAGAAACAGGAAGTTATCCCATAGGATTTTCTCTCATGTCATCCCAGACGCACAGATCGCTGTAACCGGAGGACGTGGATAAATCGCTGACAGTAACAAGGCACGACGCTCTCGCGAACCAGATAAAAGTCTTTAATAATCTTCGTTCCCGGAAATCCGTTATACGTATACCATACGTGGCAACATCTGACATGGGTATACTGCATGCTATATATATATATATGTATGTATGTATACATGCCAAAGAAAGAAAGTAGATAATATAAAAATGAAAGAGACAAACGTAGGGGAATCAAAAAGATTGTTACGTGTGGAGTCACACATGTGAATCGTATATAGAAAACAGGAAACCATATATGTATATGGAGCGGCTGACCTTTTCTCGAAAATTGAAGTTATTTTTATATGACACTGCGAGTAATAAATGATAATACGAAAAAAAAGGGCATAAATGGCCAGTCTTATCCGAAGGAGAATACGACCATATCCGGCACTAACTCATTTTGCAACTTGCGTCTATATACATATATATACTATATATACATATATCACACATACCTTATCGGATGTGCAGGGATAAATAATTCGAGTTCGGGTTATGATAAGGTGTGGCTTAGCATTAATCCATGGGAGCCATTCCGCAGTTTAGTACACGTGGCACACGCCAGGAGAAATGCGCCGAGGTTTCCCTTCTAATAATGTATGTATTCCATGTTTATACAGTCCATTCTGTGCTCCCAGGTATTGCAAATCCCATCGAACCAGATGCGACACTCGGTTAGCTCAGTTACTCCAAGATTCACCGTTCAGCAAAACACGTATCGAGTGAGCCATTATTACATAAGTTTTGTGTCTGCTTCGCACGTGGTAAAAGAATATCTCGAGAAATCCGCATAGATCCATAAATCGGTGATCATAAATTCAGTGGGATCCTGGCGACGATCCAAGAAAGTATTTCTTTGTCGAAGACGACGATCGACAATAATTTTAACGATGTCTGAATCGGAAGGTTGACACCCACGTGGTATCGAGGCGCAGTACATGCTTTGGCCCCGATAACTTAGTTCCCTAGAAATTTCTAATTTCCGGGAGATAAGTTCAGGGGGTGGTTGACTATATGATTGTTTGACGGAAGAAAGTAGGTAGAGCATGAGATGAAAGGCGAAGCCAAGAGAATGATGATGGAAAAAGAGAAACGGCGTGAAATACACAGGTGGCTTAAAGGATCCAGACGGAAATGGTAGTTTGGTAATGAGACTGGTATTGTGCGAGTGGAAGACAAAAGTTGATGACGCAGAGAAGAGAAGGTGAGAAAACGCGAAAGGAACGGAGGAGGACGATGTGACAATCAAAGTGGTATCTGGAAAATGATGTATTAGCTAGAACAAAAGAGAGCTGGAGATTGTAAGTTGTGCGAACCTAAAGTTAGTTCAGTGGGTCACTGCAGCATCTCAGTTAATCTGACGGCAGCTAAATTCGCCAGAACGATGAATAGTACCGTTTCGATATCAAGGACAATATTTGTACATGTGTATTTATATGTAGTCAGTGATAAGGCATATACTTCACTGACTCCAACCTATTGCTTGAGCCATCCATCTACGTACCACTAAAGATTTCTTGTTAAGGTAGATTTAGTATACGATTTTGCTCGGCTCCTAGAATGCCGGTAAACGATTTCCGGTAAGACGTACACAGCGAGTGTAGTCGTCTTGTTGGTACCTACTGGCATGGCAAAGCCATTGTGAATCCCAAGAGAGAAGGATTGAAAAAGTTAGATCGTCTCTTACAAATCTTTTTACAAATCCCGTCCTTCGCGTATATAAGACGCGCGTCCCGCTGCGAAGTGTTTGACGACGACGAAACGGTTTTCGAACGTCAATGCGTTTCCCGGGATTTTCTTTCGGAGGTATAAGACATACGGAAGTCGTCATATTTAGTACTACTGTTGACTCGGCGTGACATAACAAAGTCGACTAACGTGTAAGCAAACTGAATCCAATGGCTCTGGGTTACTTCCGCACTTGGATTAAACCATTTGGTATCCAAGCCCGAAGTCGTGGAGTGCAACGTTCTCGCCGCTAATAGTCTCGTTGTTTATGGGCAGAAGTTTAGACGGTTTTCGTCCGCGCTTGTTTGGATTGGGATTGTGCTGGTAAATTGTCCCTGGGTCGAGTTATATAGCGCGCCGTAGTAATTCCATTTGCAGGGTTTATTGCGTTTATGAAAGAGACACTCGCCAGGGAATGCCAGAGGAGTCGCGCCAAGTGGCAAATCGCAAGTGGGACGTTGTTGGATGAGAAACGGAACGAGAGAAAAGGATGTTCCTGGTGAAATCGAGACAATGTAAAAATGTGGGAAAAAAAGTTAAATCGTAATAACGATCAACGGGGATAGTATTAGAGTCTCGATACAATTTTTCGATACTCGAAAGCTACGGTACTGATGACGATTGAATTAATTTAAGGACTGTGCCTTCAGGAGCTCAAGTCAACATCGATTAAATTCGTATTTAATTACACTTAATCCCCGTAAAATAGGTCCTGCCAGATACTTCCGTAGCTGTGCTCACTTTCCTTACTATCTTCTGTTTCGCGGTTTTGTCCTGGTATTTTAATTATCCTTAATCTCCTATCGCGGGCATACCGGCAATTCCACGTAATCAAAAGTTTCCTACTGCTGGAACTCCAGTCGAGTCGAGCGTTTCCAATTAAGTTTTTCGTCCCTATTATTTTGTCTTGCTGATCGTACAAGTTCAAACAGTCCCCGCAATACGATCAAACCTACTTACCCGTACGATAGTATTATACAACGCTGCGAACAAATACTTGCTACAAAAAGGATAGACTTTTCTAATCCATTAAATTTCTCAGAACTTTCGAATAAAAAGAAGAAAAGTATACTCGTGTAACACCAAAAATTTTACAGATATATCACAAGTAAACGAATAAATGTGAACGTACACAAACACGTACTTGTATCTGCGTACCAAAAGTTTCATCCAGTAACATATTATATAACGCGTTGACGTTATGAGTGACTGCAGCTCTTGCGGACGCAGCTTCTCTCTATGCATCTATCATATCTATGCGTCCTTTTCGCAAACCCGCAGATATACAAAATACGCTTCAGAAAATCCTCTCAGAAGTGCGCGCCGGCTCCCTTAAGAATTCCTCAAGATTTTCATCGACGTAACAATAACCTTAATATATTCGCAGTCTGTTTCTTGGCGATATGACGTCACCTGCCAGAATAACGGCTCTGCGGTGCAGCACAACAATGTGGAAATATAAATCTAAAACCCAACAGCTATCCCTTCTGACCCAGAATGCTCCCTTACCCCTCGTACAGAATCTCAACGGAGCCAGCATCCCTCCAAGTCGCATCTAGATGCAAGGCGTAAGCGCAAAATGTAAATACGACTTGACGTAAACGCATCACGTTTATATTCTTCTCATATATAGATATATATCATATACATTTCCCACTTTATAGGGTACTAAAGGGCTTTATCACCTCGTGGCGTTATTGTGATTGAAATTACTTCGCCCGTCGGATTCGGATCCCTTTCATTCATTAGTGCTATTCCGCGTACTGGCTGTTGCGCTTGTTAAAGTATTTTCAAATTCTTATTTTTTTTTTTTTTTTTTTTTTTTTTTTTTTTTTTTTTTTTTTTTTTTTTTTTTTTTTTTTTTTTTTTTTTTTTTTTTTTTTTTTTTTTTTTTTTTTTTTTTTTTCAGAAATCGACTGGAAAGCAACACGGAACACTGGAACGCTCTTTTGCTGTCACTACGAGAACTCATAGAATGGGTTATCAGAAAGGATACGGAATTAACAGGATTAGGACCCGTTTGCGGGGACATAGCGGCTCTGCAGAAACAGCAGGTTGGTAAAATTTTTTAATTGAAATTCAATAAAAATTTTGTTTAATTATATAAAATTACCCGATTACCGAATACATACGTCAGGAGGTATACATTAAAGCATACACATATTCCTTATCGATAGGCGTCCTCCTGTCCACCTTTTACCGCAACCCTAATATCTCTGGGTATTAACGTTCATTTGATACCCTGACTATTAGCGATCCCTCGTCGTTTCTTGAAAACACTGTCCGAGCTCCAGGGGATGGACGAAGGTATAACGAATCTGACGAAGAGATTAAGTCTCCCCCGAAACGACGATAGTCCGACGTGATTTACGAAGGTTCGCCAAATGGCCCGGGCGGGTCAATTTTCTTTAGGCAATTCACGTAAAAATTCGATTTACTTTAACCGACACGTACACCCCTCCTATAGAAGGGGGCTAAAATAAACACGTAAATTCAGCTATGATCCAGCACTGTCCATTGACACATTGCAAACGCGGCTTTTCTCGACTCCTGTCGCACCGACGGTATATCGGTACACCTGTTATCAATGGTATAATAGATTCAGTCTCTCAGATGCGAGGATCACTGACATCCTGACGTTCAAAGATTGACGGCTTGTCGTGTGTACTAATCCTGATTAGCCACGTGCACGTGGCTCGTACCTATATGCATATATCAGCCCCACGTAATAATCCCGAGTGCACGTCAGAGATAAGGAGGACTATGTTGTAGATCATCAATGTCATCGTGAGGTGTAGGTCAGTTATGATCAGCTTCCGTATTTGGAGTTACTGATGATATAGCTTGGACCGAATAGTGATGAAACAGCTAAACAGATCTCGTATGCATCGTTACGTAACAATCGAGAAACTTTACACGTATACTGGCCTATGTATAGGTTACGGCTGATCGTCATTAACAACGCCAGGCATTTTAGCATAGTCCGATGCACCGGGGTGAATTTGAGAAAACGGCTTCGACCATTCTCCCGGACGGCCATTACACGGTTACGCATAATCGTGCATAATTGAAGCGGGCTGTATCCTCTGTGGACAAATACGTATGGCTCGGTAAGCGGCAGCAGGTGCTTTACCGAACAGCTGTTACGCTAATGAATATAACAGGAGGGGGTGTGGATTTCAGCCCCTTAGCTTGTATGAAAATTCACGAATCTGCGGCTCCATTTGATATCTTGTGTAATTTTGTCTTTATAAGGTGTACTGTCGGAAACGTTTATTTAACGTGACAGGTACTATTTCGAATGACAGAAAATTAAATGGATTCCGGTTGAAATTCAGTTAAATCTTGTGGATTTTTTAAAATAAGTAACCTACTGTCCATACGACATATAAAATAGAAGGGATCTTTTCTTAGATGTTTGTACGCGAATAAGGGTAGTCACTGGTAACATGTGTTATAGAGGGATACATTGGTGTTATAAATCTTGTTCGATGGCTGAAAATGCGAATCAATTTCTGCTGAACGACTTTGGTATACATGGACTGGCAGAGGGTTAATACTTGCTGGCGAAACAATGTTATCAGAGAACTCTCCCTGGGTATACGGTATATACGCACTCCTTATACAATCCTGTTTCTTGGCTCCTAAGAGAAACGACGACTTTCGGAACTTCCTTTGCCCAGAGGACTGCGGCATTAGCGGGAGTGCTGCTTGAGGAATAATACTGGTGCGATAATGACATGGCTGGATTGGAGGGAAGTGTTAAGTAACTGCCGCGTCGCTACGGTGGGGTCTGTTTCGGTGGTTCAGGAGTTTAAAAGCCATTTGATACGGCATACGATTCCCGCACTTTGACTAACCGACGGCGCTACGAGGGTGTCAGATATTGAGGGAGGCATTTGACGAAAATTTTTTTATTTCACTGTTTTTTCTTCGATTCCTTATCTTCTTGCAGTAGCCATAAATAAGCACGTTTAAGAACACGAAATTTCTGTTTAAAATGGATCATTTTAAATGGAACGTTCTAAACTTTTTTTTTGTACGTTTTTTTTTTGTATTGGATTTTTTTAACAATAAAATTCTACGTTCAGCTAGGTTCTATGTACTCGGTGCAGTCTCATGGAGTCGAGAGACATAAGAAAAAAAAAACAAGAAAGAGAACCTTAGCCAATTTTGTTAACACATCTCACCACGAAGCGTGCGATATTGCAAAAGTGGGTTTACCCACTAGAGGCTTGCATGTCGCTAGTTTTCTTGCACTGCTGCTTCGCTAAATTTAATTATGGATGCACATGCCGCCACATGCTAATTCTAAATTACCTACCTCATTTTCTGTCCTCTACGCAGAACGCCATTACGGCATACATATCTCTCTAACGTATCTACCTCAAGTATCATTGCGGATCACTGTAGCAACACTTTAGCAACTCGGGGGAATGTATTGAGGATTTAAAGGGGATGATTCTTTAAGACTACCCCTTAACGTGAGACACATCCGCATGGCAAAAATATTTCGAGGACCTTTCATTTTCTACGATCAGAATATATTCTTTATAAGCGTACAGGCCTATCGCGATGAAATTTTATTTTTTATTCTTAAGGTATATATAAGCGTCATACAAAAATCTATATTTTTCCTCGATTTTCAGGACGATCATCGCGGCTTCAGAAGACAGCTAGAAGACAAACGACCAGTCGTTGAAAATAATTTACTAAGTGGTCGTCAATACATTGCCAACGAACCACCTCTTTCGGACACTTCCGACTCAGAAGGTAAGACATACCCCGTGACCTTTCCGGATATATCAAAAAGTTATCTCACTTTCTGCAAAGCACGCCTAAAAGTCAAAGTTTCCGAATCCGCTGCTGTTACCTTCGCTAAGGGTCAAAAAGTTGTTGGATAAGTATGAGGAAGGTGTATGGTGGTGCAGACGAAATCCCTAGATAGATCTCTTTAGCGAGCCGAGATTACGCGAAGCTGCGAAAAATAAAAGTTATTTCGACAGTTCACTCCATTAGTTAGGCTCGCGTTTCTCCTGGACCGTTATTCCTTTTTTTGTTCCCAACTCCCCCCCCCCCCCCCCCCCCCCC
>NW_014333313.1:2063547-2124436 GCF_000341935.2 Cephus cinctus
CCGCCCTCCTCCGTTCCACTATCCTGCCTTCTGCCCACTCTCTATCTCGCTATTCCCGCATACCTTCGGATCCCTTTCGCAACAATTTTTCACGTTAATTAAATGCTCGACGGATTTGTGATGTCAGCCAGCAAGTTGTGAGGCTGGCTCGCGAAGTACACAAAGTTTTTCGACCTAATCCCTTCGGATACTTCAGCCGCCCTGACAAGCCTCATTTATTATTGTCATGCTTTTTCGCGCAGCTTCCTATCCGCAGCAATGCAACGACCTCGCCATACAACGACAGTCGCTGTTTGAATATTTCATTTTAGTAATCCCGACGGCCCAGAATGGATATTAAGACAATTTCAATCCTCGACCTTTGTAAAGGAGCGGTGAGAACAGGGTTTTATAACCAGTCCACTGGAATATACATCGTCACGTATTTTCTTAAATCGACACCAAGAACTCGAATCCGAGATAACTAACCTATGCGATCTTCAGCCGTCTACCCTTCGTCCATGCATCCGTATGAAAGACGGCCAATTTTCATTTCACGGGAAACTGACGAGCCTGTATGAACAGTCTAAATTCTGCCAAAACGAGAGTTTTGGAGCAAACATACCAAAGGATAGTATATACATAGATATAATAAGAGAACCCTGCTGCAGAGGATTCGAGGACTCAAGGACTTCAGGACTCGAGAGGGTATCCCTAGGGAAAGTATTACGTTTCCGGTAACCCTACCAGTCCTCCTTAGGCCACTTCCGATTAGTTGAACACTGAGTCTCTTAAGTCCTACAAGGTGGTAACTGAACCTCATAATTCTGAGGGAGATTTTTAATGCAAACTATAGGACATTTAGTTGCACGGCACGAAAATTAACCTCCTTGATAAATATTCATTTGGAATTCTTAAAACTTGGATGGAGACTGCAAAATTAATTGATACAAAAAAACTATTGCTTAACTGTCTGTTGTATCTTCTATGGTATCTTGATTCAGATACCCTCGGGCTTCTTTTACCGAAGTTGTTGGTTCTAAAAAGTTCGTCGTTTCTACCTCGCGAAATAATATTACTTGAAGTTTTAATACTAGAAAGTACAACAGTAATTTTCTAAAGTCATGCGCAATTTTCAAATTGTAACTGAGACTGTTAACACTGAATATATCTCTGACTTGATAATTCTACTTTATTGATAATTCAGTTATTATACAGGGAAAGCAGTATGGGGACATTGAAAATTTTTAGTTATTTAATGCCAATTTTCATATTTTTGTCATTAATCCTCTTTTGGTATAATTTAATTCATTGTATTTTCCATACGATTCATGATATATTTAATAACTATCCCATTAATTAATTATAAGCGTTGCAAAGTGTATGAAAAATTGAGTTATTCGAACAAAATTATATTCACGTATTATAAATTTGTTCCACTTATTTATATTTTATTTTCTCTGTTATGGTACTGTGCTGTAATACTCAAAATAATTGGCACATACGGGAGACTGTCTCATTATACTTTAACGCGATAGCGGAATACCCAGAGCCCCTGAACGCCGACAACCAGTTATGCTCAACCGTTGGATGGCCATCATACGGCAGGGTATAGGGTTCACTTACTAAAGGCTATACTAGAAATCAAATTACCCGTATATTAGCAGATATATCACTATTTAATTCTTTATTAACAATAATCTCTGAAAACTGAAAATAATTGATTCATTAATTATCTACACTAATCAAATTTTGTTATTTGCTCCTCCATTCATATTCCTGTATGTTACTCGTAATAACGTTAAACATAAATGCGTTTACGCGTTTTAAAAGCAGTAATACCAGTCTGTATACTGAATTTAAAAGTCTGATATACACGATAAAAAAGTCATGTATGTTCTATCAAATGATACTCGGCGATTGTCGAAATTGCAACAGGAGAGAAGCACAGTGGCAAATGTCACAGGCAAGCCGGTGTTACGCGTTTGCACGAAAACCTCAACCGGAGAGAAACTCCTGATGGACGTGACTAGCGAGCAGAGGAGCAACTGTTGAATAGATAGCTTACCGACGAGGAGCACGCCCACCTAATTCAATTCGGTCCAAATAATTTGGCTCTCTCCACAGGATCAGAATCCACTCGGTAGAAAATGTAGCCGGTTATCGACGTTTTTCCTGCTTTAAAATATATTCAAAATAAAAAAATTGAGCGTGAAAAAAATTATATTACGTTTTTTCATGTTACTCGGTCATCAGTGCCAAAGAATCCAAAAAAGAATTTTTAATGAAAATATTTTCTTTAAAAAAAAAAACCAAAACTACCTGATAACGAATTCCGAAATTTGAACCCCAATTTGAAACCCATCGCCATCCGCTTTGGCATGCCTATCGCAGGAAATTAATTGTCCAATGAATCATGTATCGTATCACGGCAGACATTATTTTTTCCACGTATGTTTAGCACTGATAACACCTACCAACCTAGCGGCTATCCTATCTGCTTCATGTTATATTGATTTATGTTCATGGTGGTGGGCGTACACTTCTAACCGCAAATCCTCGTATCTTTCTACACTAGCGTTCGATGCACTTGCTAGAAACGGAATGATTGCATTGTCATTCGTCACTGACTCAAATCCGAAGTGCTCGACTTGAAAGGATCGACGATAGGCGCCTGATACGTGTCGCGTAAACATCGACCCAGTATACTAATACTACTCCGTTAGAACGGTTTTAATCATCGAACCTGTCTATTGTTTTCCCGTCGTCATACTTCCATGACATAAAAACCATTGCATTTTCTATATCTATATGTATACACCGAGTATATAGCCATTAAAAATTCTCCGACATGTAGGAAACGCATGATCGATGACCTCCTCTTGTCAGCAATCTAACCCGCTTTGACATTTCTCAACGTTACAGCCGGCAGAGAACTCGACGGCGACTCGAGGGGTTATAGAAGCGCCGAGGAACAGGCACGAGAATTGACCCGCAGCATCCGCAGAGAAGTGAACAAACTGTCCGAGCAATGGAACGCGCTGATCGAACGTAGCGATGCGTGGAAGCGAAAACTCGACGACACTACAAACGTAAGTATCTGATATTTTACATTGACACGTAATATTTGACAAGCATCGTCACGCACTCTATAAAACCTTAAAGTAAAAAAGTACCTCGAATTGATAAATCATAAATGTACAAGTGTAATTCCATAACAAAAAAATATTTCAATTTGATATACGGCTTTTAAAAAAATCCAACTATTCAAAATCTCCGCCATTTAATTCCCCCCGAGTATTTTCATCTTGGCAGGAATTCAACGTCCCAGTCGATTCCTCTGATAATAACGTACATTCGGCATTATTAAGTGTATTGCCAGAGGACCACTACTGGCTGCAGAGGGTATCAGTCTCGATTTCGCCCTATCACTTTATTATTGCCTGTGCAATTTTCTCTATCGCTCCGCCGTTCCATTTGTCGAAACGGGTTTTGTGCCCTAGAGGGGTGTAGCCCTACCCTTGTACGAGCCTCCTCGGACGTGGTCATATATATATATAAGAGCTAGGAGGGAAGTTAGGGACGATCGCCATGGGGGTCGTAGTTAAAGGAAAAATACATTTCTGGCTGATCGAGTGGCGTGTCGTGGTTAGCTGCTTAAGGCTTGACTCACTTATGGCCGCCATGATCGATTGGCAAGTGACACGTGTAATCCTCCTGTGTTATTGACCAACGAAAATAACCTTACGCACTTTATACGTGAAAAATACATTGTAGATATTACCTACAATTCCACTTCCACAATTGCACTTCTTGTATGTACTGGGTGCATTGCTGGGATGTTACTCGAGGGTTGTTGCTTTCATTTACCATGAAAGGGAGTAATCGGTTAGTATCAACCACGTGGGATATCATGCACGGAATGAGCCTCGGCAGAGAAAGGAAGAAAGAAAGAAAGTGCCTGGTTGCACCCTTTTTTTTTTCTTTCACAATAGAGCGAGGTTAATTCTGTACCTGGTGAACCTGAAGGGTAGTCCAATTTGACGGTATCTCAACGCGGTGCGACCTAGTTCCTCACTTCGATGAAAGGAACTCTAGATGAGTATTGCTATCCTGATTATATATACGTATATATTTGAATAGCATATGTAAACACACGTTAAACATTTCACTGATGCCTTGAAAGATACGACGATACAGTACGGTTTTAATGCTACAACGTGGGTGGAATGTACCATGATTCTCTTAATTTTTTTAATGCTCTGTACACACTCGTAAGCCAGTTTACGATTACATCTTGGTCACCGCGAGGCGTCTTTCACTACGTTGTATAACGAGCCATGGATTACTTCCTTGCATACTAATCTATGTGAAATATTTATGGCTGACCAGTAACTTGAATGCATCACTGTTCACTGGGGTTATTGGTATTTCACCCTGGAGGCTGTGATCAGTCAGTCAGAACAGTTTGATCATTGAGAAATTATTTCACTGTGTTTTAATCGTTACTTTAACATCATAGAAATCCGACTCTCAAGTCGTATATTCACGAATAAAAAAGTTCCACGGTATAGAAGACAGATAGAGGGTTTGTGTCTTTTTTTGTATTTTTTTTTTTTTTCGCAAATCCATAGAGACCTATATCTTAATTAGGGACAATTTTAATCCAGTGATTCATTTACGAGAAAAATGGTAAATTATATTTAACAAAAAATTTAATTCTCCACAGACCTCTTATAGTATCTACTAATTAATAGAGATCCTATTTCGTTAGAGTACTTACCGTAATACCGACTTCCTAGGTACCGAGGAAGGTAAAGTGATTTTTCCTTTTATTCATTTTTTTGTCATCTTATTCCTTAATTAGAAGTAAAGTAACGTTATTCCTCGAAGAAGTGCCCGGAAGTTTCCTTACAGTTTTTCTCTGTTCGCCGATGCAAAATGGTAATGACCATCATTACTAAATATTACGCGATTACTTCGTTAGACAATCGACAAGTGTATTTACAGCTGATAACGCCTAATCAATTTCTACGTGCGAATGAATTATAAGAACTCAATAGTTGCATCGATTAGTACAATCACTGATACCAATTGCCGACAACAAAAAAAAAGCCACTGGATATCAAAGTTACCGTGTAATCAGTGAAGTTTTCACAAATACATAATTTATGAGTAAAACACAATTTAACTTTTAAATGCCTCTATACACGTATACAAACTCATCGACCCTTAAGTTATCAGTCATGAACGCTATAATAATCGCGACCAACACATTTCGCACCACCCCATATCGTTATTCCTTCGCGACCCTAATTAAAAACTCCCTTTCAGCTCGCGCAACGAGCAACCTCAGAAAAATTCTATATAAACCAACGTCCTTGGTCTCGTCTATACCGAACTAGATATACCTAATTCAAAGTAACTACCGTGACCAGCTGTGACGTTTCCTTTAAGAATAGATCGTCTCTTTTTACTACAGGATAAACAAGTGGAGCAGACCCGAGTGTCGTTTTCGTCCGTACGTACTGTCGAACGTATTTTATTTTTACGTCTGTCAAAACACAAGAGGAGTCCAAGCTTTTTGGCTTTATTAGCCGGAAACTACGGCTAATCGTCGAGCACGAGTTCGATATACCTTTTTGTCTATCAGGATCTAACTGTTTAACGAAGATAAGTATTACTCGATTACAAGCTGATATCAAAAATGAAGGATCTCTGACTAGAAGCCAATGCGATAGACCCACGGAGCCACGTAGTTAGGTATGCAAAGCAGGAAGGCAGCAGGCTGGCTGCGCCAATCAGAGGAATGTACCTGGCTCCGCTACTTCTCCGTATACCGTATAGAGAACGAGCCAAGCCGAATGAATCCGTACAGAGTATTCAGCAGATTGTACAAACTCAAACACCATCTTTCGAATTATTAGTCTGACCATTGGATTATCTTTCGTATTATTCGCTATGACTATACGTGGGTACGTATATGCTAAAATGGATAGAGAGATCGGGGAAGATGGATATAGGTATATCTGTACGTACAACGTAATGACTTGATGACCTAGGAACACGAACCAGATGATGTATACAGATCAACCATAGTAGCTGTCGGGTTGAAATTTTCAAAAATTTCAACACTATCCCTTATAGCTGTGATTAATATATTACGTATCTCGCGGGACAAAATAATTTTAACTAATAGATAATCGATATATATACATATACATACATGAGAACGCATATGTGTTTTCGTTGCGCGAACATTTCTAGTGACGTTAATGTGCCTGACGGTGGCATCAGTATCAATCTAAATCCCAACGAGAAGGTACTTAATCAGTCAATTAGCGGCGAGCCACTAATTGGTTAATTACTGAGCAAATTTGTACCCGGCAAACCGTAAACCTATGGAAGGAGCTAAAATCAAGGATTCCAGAATCTGAGAAACGCGCGTTCTATCGGCGGCTAATACACGCTTCAGTCATTTCCAGCTTCCTCGCTCTGAGATTAAGGAGAAATAGGAAGATCCCTAATAGAAAAGAACCTCCCGACCGTGCTTTACCTTAACCCGTAATAGATCTTCGTCGAGGATACTTAGGGATACCTATGTATACGTAAGATCAAAGCAACGTAAACGGTACAAAAGGCATAAGTGCCGTGGAAGAAAAATATAAGTGGTCAATAATTTGTTGGGCAAAAAAGAAAGAGAAAAAAGATGAGGAAAAGAAAAGCGAATATCCAGACCAACCAATGATAATCCCTCGTTACGTTCCAACCTTTAACCCCGTTAGAGTCGTCCGACGCCTCTGATATGAGCAATTACGTTTGGATCCATTTTTCTTTTTTTTGCATTCTCTTCTTTCGTCCTCTAGTCGTTTCTAATCTGTTTCTTTTTCACGACGCGCGCTTACAGGCGTCCGCGCGCATTAGTTGTATAGTAATTGCACGGCGCTTTACGTCGGACGCATCAAACGGTGGGAATGCAGGTACCCAGGGGTCAAAATTGCATTAAAGTTGACTCGTCAGAAGCAGGCGTTGAACCTATTGAGTAATTCACGTAGTGCCAGTGGGAAAGTTAAAGCTAATTTAAATTAAAACTACTATCGGAAACGGGCACTTACACGAGGGTTACTCGTGTGGAGTTACCACTTGCCTTAATTTAATACCTCCCTCAAGTTTAACTGTGTATTAAATTATCTTTGTTCATAATTACTAAACACATGGGCATGAAAATATTTTTACGTAACATTACATCTATATTATAAACCACTTCTCAAATTTTTTCTTATTAAAATTTTTCTCATAAAATATTATCCTTAAGAGTTCGAATTTGAACTCTTGCTCTTTTGCACTTAACCTTTCTAAAGTGTCTACGTAGGTATAATCTCATGGGATTATTCCCCGAGCACGATGCTTCTTCGTATCTTTACGGCTCTGATAACCGGATAAGCAGCATTTGTGCTCGTATGTGGAACCAGTCCCGCGAAAGTAAAAGTCTTACTGTTCCAGGGGTTCTTGGTACCTGAGGCGTCTCGGATTTTGTATATCTGTATATACGCATGCACTTAACTGCATAGGTATCCATGCAGCTATTCGATTGGATACAAATTAAAGCGCGTTAAAGTGTCAGACGCGTATAAATCCCGTGTAAATAATTCAGGAAGTCGCGCGCGAAATCCCTAGAATCTAGGGAAACTCGAGTGGGGCGCTTAATGATATTGTAATGTTGTATTGTATTGTATGTCGGCGGATCCAGGCTCGTACATTATACATGAGTTATCGGTTGTATATATCGACATTGCGCAACTATATATAGCCATAACGGGGCTAAATTTACATTATGTTTATGTGCTAAGTAATTGAACAGGACGTGTCCGAGTGACGTGCGAGCCTCGTTGCACGCCTCTTGAGGTTGAAGATCAGGCCGCGCCAAGCATTCCAAACCGATGGTAACTTGAACTTTTAGCCATTGATACGTGTCCAAAAGCAATTTTTTTTATCTTCTTTCGTTTTCACCAAAATTTTTTTTAATTTTTAACATTGCGAAACGCGGCCTCCTCCCGCCATATATATTTCGTTACACCCAGTTACATTTTGTTTGAAGTTTCTGCTCCGTCTCCGCGGGTTATCCTTCGTGTGCCCACGAGCCCGTCGGCTGCCTCTTGGTCGACGCCTTCGCCAGACGGAAAACAAAACTCCAGCCACGGCGTTGCCTTCGAGGATTTATCTGCTATCTCAGCTGTCATTAGCCTAGTTGAATAAATAAATCAGTGGCTATGCTCGGTCCTCTTGTGGACGATGTGCCGCACACGATCTCAGAACGCACTCTTGATCGTCCCGATAAATACCGGACCGGTCTGCCAACCTTAGAACCCCATAATTCGAAGAACTAGATCCGTGTCACGTTCTTCTCTCTTGCTTTCAGTGGGACTACAAAGGCGGCCTAGGGATTTCGAATGGTTCGTTTCGTGTCCTTCGTCTTGAAAACCTATAAAGGGCACATCACGAAGAAACTGAAATACATATGTACCAGGCTTGAAGATAGAGAAATAGGATCCTCGATTCATCTTTAGAGAGAAAAGATTTAATTCTATGGCAATCTTATCTTTTTTTTTTTTCTTTCTTTAAATATATTCTAACCACGTACATATGTATCTTTAGGGTTTTTTTATCCGAAGACCTTAAGCTCGGTAACCAATCATTGGTTTAAAGTAGGCTGAATTTATTTTCAGTTTTTTATTTTTTTCTTAACTTTTCTCTTCATTTTCATACGCTTGATAATGGACCCGTGATTTTCTACTGTGTAATCCATAGCTCTTTTGTATTCCTCTCTGCTGCGGTTCTCTTCTCCTGTGAACGGAGCCTTAGAAGAATCTCGTTTCCGTCGCTACCGGTTCGCCATACGCCCACGTTGCTCAGTCGATATTCTACAACGTCACGGGACGTGCATCTCCTTGAAAACACGCGAAGCTCTCGATCCAGCATAAAGATCCAACCTGAAATCGTGTACGTGAATCGTGATTAGCGTGACTCACGGAGACTCGGGGGTTCTCCTCACGTTCTGGCTACCGTTCGTGACATTTTTTATACGGTGAATCGATATCATAGTAGAAAACAATGGTGTAACTAATAAAAATGATATACCCTGCACGTGTCCTTATAAAATAAAAAAATGTGACAGAACGTGAAAAATTTTCAAAATTAAAAAAAAAAAATATTTTTTTTCCATTCATACGTACCAAAAACAATATTCTCCCGATAAAAATTTGTCTATGATTAACTGATCTAACCTCACATAATAACGATACCAGTCAATCAAATGTATCGTAAAAATTGATTACACGGTACCCCAAAATCAAGCGCTCCAAAGTTGTACTCTAAAAATAATATTTATTCGTAAACCTTTCGGGCATCGACATACGGCGTTATACTCCAAGTACATAGTAAAACGATGATAATAGCTATTGGTGAATCTGATTAATTTCAATTATGAAATTCCTGCGAGCCGCGACTCATTACGTGGTTTCATTGCTGGGCATTGGGTCGAACAATCGTTTAACCTTGAAATCTGCTGTAAAACGAGCAGCGTGCTGGCTCGTGGCTTCTTTCAAGCATCGACGAAAAAGTATAATCATCTGCGAGCCAACGCATAAAAACCGTTTACCCTATTAACATAGGATGGAAAGTCGAGACAACGTAGTCGTAGAGCGTTTAAAATTTGTCTAACTGCCAGAGTTTATTTTCAGCGCCAAATCGATTATGGGTAGATGATGAAAAATTTTCATTTTTTTCTTGTTGCCTCCGTTCTTTACACTTTTGCCAATAAATATGTTTTCTATCTTTGTAATATCTCTGTGGCCGATATTTTTTCTCTCTCCGTCTCTGTAATATTTAGTAAACGCAGTGTGTAACCGTATATGGAAAAAACCATGAAAAAATTAGATTACTCTAATTGTCATTGAGACCAACAGGAATAAACGAATATACATGTTGTTTATTCGTGCCACTTTCTTTTTATCTATCGAAAGCATTACGCTTTGCATCCGAGTCAAAGGCGTCACTGTGATCCTACGTTTTTATGCCATTAACGTAAAATATTCAGTATGGTTAGTACAACCAGTTGGATGCACCGGGTGTGTCCATTCGACGGTATGAAAATGTATCTTTGCATTCTCACGTGCTTTGTACCATATAGGCATTACCATAGTATTTCCATGGACAATAAACAATGATAAATTAATATTCATTAGTAGCTATTCTAATGTCTGTTAATTGATTGACTCTTAAATTATTTTTCCCCTTTATTTTACCTGACCTTTCACCAGCTCTATATTCAGACTCATCAGTGAGCATCGATATAGTGACCTCTATTTTTATCCATTAACGCTAAAGAAAAAAAGAAGCGTCATTTCTCGGACACCAAATAAAAGCAGACTACTGTATACATTATTCATTGAAAATTTCTTCGAAGACTTCTTCCTTTAATCACCCGTAATGACACCGGGATCAGCTGTGTTCGAATTGGAGCATCTCTTGAGATACGTGCGCAGACCTCGTTCATCATACTTGTGAAAAAAAAAAAAATATAGGGTGTCGATAAAATCAAGAAAAAGGGCCGTGTATATGGAGTAAGATGAAATCGCGAATATCCTGTCGCAGTGTATTCGATGAAAACCGAACGGCACTGCCAGACTCCGTATATTATAACAGACTCGCCTGGTTGAATCGTTTGACCCATTTTCAACGACCATTTCGCAATTCGTTTCAGCATGTACTAACAGAGACTCCTGCGAACCTACCTCAGCATAGCTGGAAGGCAGACGTCTCTTCTCATATCCTACACACCGTGGAGATAGAATTCTGTGCTTTCCGTAAAACCAAGAAAAGAGCAGATCACAATGGGGAAACATAAAAAAAGGTCGTAACTAAAGAAAAAGACAAAACCCCCGAAAGTGAAAGACTTCGCGGATACTCGTGCTGGCGTTATTGAAATGGAGCTTTGTAGAAAAAAAAAAATGAAAGAAAATAAAACATACAGAACAAAAGCCTTTGAATATGGTTTGTAAAGTGGTGGGACATTTTAATGCCAAAAAATATTCGTACTCACACGACTCTGTAGCTCGACTGATTAATATCGTGCAGTTTTAAAATAAATTTAAAAAATTTCTATACACATATCATTTTGACGTTTAAAACGACTAAGTTAAAATTTAAAGATAGGGAGGGGTCGCTGATGAAAAATAGATGGTGATCGTGTAGACAAAGTTCAGGGATACGATATGGAGAACAACGGTGAACCATAAAGATAGAAAAGGACAGACAAAGAAAGTATGGAGAGAGTGCGAGTGAAATATAGCAACGAGAGAGGAAACCAAGTAGTAAAGTGTACGTAGAGACAGCGATGGAAGGCAGAGGGAAGGCAGGACGACGAGATTTTTTTTTATAGTGTACGCCGGGTTATTTCGGTCCGGACACTCACACAAGGTACATATATGCCTCTGGAAGCATATATACTGGTACTAGTCAGTCTTTTATGCATACCAGTCGGGAGACAAAGGCCATGACTGTGTAGTGCCAAGCCCGCTCCCGAGCTGAGACACCCACCCGTTGGAATCTTAATTACATTACAGTCCATTCATGGCAGCTGATGCACCGTTGTCGCCATATATAATTAACGTCCTTCCGTACTTATCCCATCAAGCATAATTCGTCATGTCATTTTGCGAATTTCTATTGACTTTATCACGTCCATTATGTACACAATAAAAAATGTGCATACGTATATATACATATGTCCATCAGGAATCGTATTTCGTCCAATAAGCATTTCTCAAGTTCCATACAAATTTTCACGATATTTTATAAGCTGCTGCAATACACGATTTCTCTCTCTCTCGCGCGCTCGCTTTCTCGCTCTCTCGCTCTCTCACTTTACTCATTTTTCCTGCATTCTATAACGCCTCGAAAGCGATCTGCGAATAACACCTTATCGATTGGCAAAGCTATTTTTAGCCACCTCGTTTTAATATACCCGCGCATTCCGTCGTTCACATTTCCGTAGCGATTACAGTAATGCAAGGTGTACCCTGCATTGCTCTTCAAGTTTATACTTTATCATTATTTACCGTGGCCATACGCACACGACTCGATGATATGAGTTTACGAGTCGCACTGGCACGCCCTTTCGCACCACATTTCTTACCATTCCTTACGGGCTGTTACGTTTATACGTGATAAACCTTTCTTTCGGCATCCAGCTGGAATATTTGAAAACCGTGCTTATTCATCATACCGAGAAATACCGTATATCATGTGTCAAATATTCATTAGTAAAAATCGTTGGTATCGTGTGACCGAACGTGTGGCTTCCTAATGTCTGCTAAGCCATTTATAACCGCATGCAGCAGTAGTCTGTAAATCCCCGTAAAGTCTGTGCATACTCTGTGATCGCATCGAACCAAGTACCTCATATCCCATATCCCATATATAAATAACTGTGATACAGAAAAAAAAATAATATTATTCCATCATATATATATATTGAACCGTAGACAATAATAAAAATAAAAAAATATCAATTTCGAAATGTACATTAACGTATTTCTCTTTATTCTCGACAATGACTTTTTTCTCGTCCAAAGTACCTCCTTGGCTACGTTCTTTGGACGGTTTCCAGTTTTTTTTTTTTTTTTTATTATTATTCTTTCTCATTTCCTTTTACTCTACCTCTCTCTTCTTTATCGAACCACCCCGTAACTGGACAGTGTACCGGAATGATTTTACTACGTGTCTGCACTATGTGGAAGGGCTTATCTAATGCTGGTGTAGGTTGACACTGTCAGGCGTGCATGCTGCCATACGCGTTCTATGCTTACTCCAACTTAAACTCCAACTCCAACTCAGTTCACTCTCGCTTGCCAACGTGCGTGCAACACTGCGGCATGCTTTCTTGACAAGAGTCCGTCGCGAGAGTACCAAGTGGTTACCATAGTCAGGATGAGTCGATATCAGTGAAAGGTCGCAGGAAATTTAGTAATCATTATCAGTATGCGTGATAAGATTTTGAAAAATTTCTAAAAAAATCTTCATGGCGTGTATGAAAAAGAAATTTCGTCGAACCCATGGGTATTCGCCCGTATCCAACATCTAGATGGACCCGAAGAAAGGAATATTATTGAACGTGAAGCGGCTTAAGAGAAAACGTTCTTTCTTATCCGATCGGTGCGAATCCCGTGCGCTTCCTGGATACAGGACAATCGTACCGAATGTCAAAGGCTTTAAACTCGTTCGGAATTCATTGAACGTGCTGGTAAATAAGTGAAAAGTTTTTGCGTGATAACGCCCAGGCGAAACCAAGGAAGTTAACCAAAAGTGAATCAGCTGTGATAAGTTACTTAAAAACAAGTAGTAGGATTATATATTGATTATACCTAAATACATATATATATAAATATATCCTTTAATACCTTATTATTTATACCGAAGAACACGTATTCTTGTTCCTTCGACTGACACCAGACGCATCCGGGCTTTTGTGAAAGTGCATACGGGAGTATATATTTAAATGTTCAAGTGCATCGCCCTGTCGCGACCAAACTACGCAAAAATTTCGGCCAAGTATCGTAGTGTCTTTTGAACGTCGTTATTAAGTACTAGGTATATATATATATATCTGAGGTCGTTAAGCAGCGAAAAATTCTTCATCCATCCAGAAGCCTCTCTCGTGTCTGCCAAGATAAACTGTGATCGCGTCGACATGGAGCTGGTGAAAAACAGTGCAATCGAGATGCTGTCTCGTCGAAGTATAGTGATAAAGGATTACGGTGCAGAGAAGGAAGACGAGAGGGATGAAACCGATCGTACCTCTCTCAAGATCGATCTCTCCATGGCCGAGCAGTTTTACTACGAGGTCATCTCATCCTTTGAACAGGAGGAGGTACACTATTCAATAATTCACATAAATCCAAGTGAAAACGTAAAATTCCAACTGACATAACATATATCGTATACTTGACACAGCACCTGCAGAAATCCATACGACAAACGTGTTCTCCATTTACGCTTATCGTCTCCTCCAAGACTTTTTGCTCAGCACCCAACATTTATATAGTATTAAAATTTTTACCAACTTCCGTTTTGAATATGCTCGACGAATAAATTGACCAGGTTTTTAAATTCTGGTTATTCATTTATGCCTCGTGCTGCTACGTGGAAGCATATACCATGCGTCACTCTGTAAAGGATTCATTGCGTAATCCCCGAGTGATAGACACTGAGCTATTTCGATTTTCAGTAAAGTCACTCCAGCAAGTACTTTCTCTCCCTATTGTAACGCGACAGCAAGACCACTTCTCACGAAACTCCTCCGCAGGATTATAAATCCTCCTTGGCGTCAGGGACACTCGTGTGAGAAAAAAAAGAGAGAGAGAAAAGTTAAGAGAGGTAAGAAAGGAAAGAAAGTAACGGAAGCCTCGATACCTCATATCCACTGTGAATCATTGTACAGTGTGTGTATATATATATCTATGGTATTTACTTCACGAATGCATATATGCAACTTATCCACAACTGACTGACTGACTGACCGTTTGACAGTGAGACGCGCCGGTACGTTCGGAATGTGCGTAAGTACACAATCGACGACCTACAAACGATAAGTTAACTTATTACACACCAAGATAACGTAATGCAAGCGTGTGCAACGAGCCAATGCACTCCGAGCAATGCACCAATGGTGCAGCACACCCAGGAAGTGCATTGGTAAAAGGGAGAGACCTTCCTGTCTACACGGGCGACCGAGCTGCTCCCTGGCGCCGGTTCGGTTTTCCTTTTCCGTGGACGATGGAACTCGACGTACCTCGACATTCGCCCAGAGGTTTGTACCTACATACCTACTGGTTTGTCTCGTAGACCGCACTTGTGTTCTCCTCGTTAATTAACGAATTGTTCGCCGCTCTCTCTCTCTCTCTCTCTCTCTCTCTCTCTCTCTCTCTCTATCTCTCTCTCGACGACACGAGGAATAAAAAGAAACGAGGCGTCGCTTGCAATGCCAGGAAAAGATATGAGAGAGTGAGAGGGAGAGAGAGAGAGAGAGAGAGAGAGAGAGAGAGAGAGAGAGAGAGAGGATATATAAAAATGTATCTAACTCGGGAACAATGCCAAGGGATTTACGATTATTATATTTTAATTGCCATTGTTCCTTGGACAACACTGGCAAATTTATCCAGTACCGCCAGAAGTCGTTGGTAATCGTACGCCCCTTTGTTATATCTATTTACTTTGTATAATATACATAGAATCCGTGTCTGGAATACTCTTTGAATTTTTTCTTTCTTTCGATACAGTCAGCATCTCGATTTTGCTTATGACGTTACCTTGTCTCACGCGAGCCACCAGAACGTTTTGTATGCATGACCTGACACTGGCAGTAACCTCCTAGACGTTGCTTCCTATACTGAACCTAGGGAACTTTGTACAAAATCCGGACAACAGATTCTCCACGGAATTCCCAAGCGAGTGCCGGCCATGCTACCGGGAATGTAATTTAACCTGGTAATTGTTCACGGGTAAATGTAACAATTAGCGTGTTGTATAAGGGATCGGCCTGAAGGCGTATGTAGCTCGGTGGGTCCTGGGATTTTCTGTATCCGATAGATATATGTGTACAGTGTCACTTATGTACACGTATGTTCTCACGCGTGACGTCATACGCCACTTTCGTGTAATTCACGTAAAATTAATAGACCTGGTACAAATTATCCAATTGACTCGATGGAGGCTTGGTTAATTATTGAATTACTATAAATGATCGTCGAGTTTACATGTAACGAGTATATTTATTAGGGATGTGAATAACCTTGGGCGACATGTGTTTTATCTGTAAAAGGGACGTAGGGGATTGTCCGTCCAAGAACCAGCGTGACTGGATTTAGACTGGAAATAAATTCCTGCATGAATATCGGTAACGATGCTGCTTTAACAGTAAATCCTATCACGGTCGCTGGGACTGATGATCGATATTCCAATACCAAAGTCGCTACACGAGAACTCGAGCTCAAGCTTTGCTTATTGTACTGGTTTTGTATAGAAGAATATATTACTCTCTTGTACCTGGGGGTCAAATGCAATCGTTGCAACGTTCGATTTATCTCGATTCAACGTGACGTCATTATTATACGCATATTCACTTCGGAGAAATGAGAAACGATTATAAATTGCCCGCCCAATTGTATTCTCGTGGCAGAAGCAGAGTGGCACTGTCGCTCGAACGAGAAAATTGTGTCGCAATCTTATTTACCGCGATGACCGTTAGTTTCGTTGAAAACGCGGCTGATTTGAATTTCTTGATACAACGGAAAAATTATTAACGATAATGACACATGCGATAAGGAGTGCGAAGAAAACATATGAAAAAAAAAAAATGAATAAAAACGGAAACGGAAATTGGGACAATTATTTAGTGGAGTGAAAAAAAGGTCATGCGGGGTCATCGGGTTTGGTCTATTTTCGACACGCTGATTGGGGATAAATTTAAAATTTTTGTTCTCGTCGTAATGGAGTGTCAGATGATTGGAAGAAAAAAAATGAGGCGCAAAGAGACGACGTCCGATTAAAAGATACATTGAGCGACATATTTCTCTTATCGAATGTATAATTTGTAAGTGAAGACTGAAAGGCACGTTGATATTGACACGAGTGTTGCGACAGCAGTTTCTTCTTAGGTGGAGAAAAAAAGATATGAATAATAAAAGCACGTAACGCAAGAGAGCGTCCTCCTTCTTAAAGGAAACTCCAATTCTACGCAATCGAACTCGACTCACGAATCGCTCAAGAACTCGTTCCACTGACCGGAATTCAGGATAGGTTTGAAAAAAGATACGCGTCATCCAAGCGCACTGTATACTCACTGTGAATCTATATAATATAATTAGAAACCCGTATACGATAGCAGTTCATTGACACTGAATGGAACACATTTTAAACTGTTTTATCTTATCGTCCCATTAAAGCTACGATTTATACCCCTCGTATATTTTTTATTTTCTCTTTCGAAAACTCCGGGTCCCTCCTCGGTAGCCATTTATACTTACGTACTATTCGAAGGAACGGAACGCATCGCATTGCCCGTCGACGTGGCTCCTTGGCCGAAAGTGTATTCTAGTTCAAAAAGGGTGACGTACGACGACAGGAATATTTGCTAAGTGTTTATAGTTTGCAAGATAAACAAATAAAGTCTGCCAAATCACATGATAGCATTCGGACTATAGTCAGATTTGCTCGCGTGATTGACTCGGCTAATTTTATATAATCGAATTCCTATTTTATTTTGATTCTCTTTTTTTTATCCCAAATTACCTTCGGGCGATGCAAGAAATATGGCGATCTTGGAATGCATATATCATATATTCGCCTAATCTGCTGAAGAAACTTAGCCCAGACCCTAATCCATAGTTGAACGGAAGACTAATCGCCCTGCTCTCAGTTCCGTGCGTGTTACGGACACCCACTCCATAATCATCTGGTTAATTTATCAAAATCCAGCAACAACCAACCCCACGCTGAGACGGTTGAGCTCACCTCCCGCACGGTTACCCATTTCTTGAGCATGAACTACTATTTGCCACGCGACGGCTTGGCCCGAACTGCAATCCTTAAACCCAGGGAGAATATCGCCGTCATTTCTCCTATATGCTCCGATAAATTCAACAATCAGGATCCATAACGCAGATCGTAGTTAGACGGGTACCCAGTTTAAAATGCTAAGAAATAAGAAGCCCTTATTAATTCAAACATTTTTTTTCAATTATTCAAACTATTAATTACATGTACTCAGCCCCGTGAAAATTACTCGTCTAAGCGATCTCTCTGACGTTAATAAACTACCTATCCCGAACCAATTAGTATACCAGGGAATAAGGTCCGTATACCTGCAAAAACTTGTACCAATCCGTTCCGCGTGTCAAGGATCGAATGGCGAGCGCTTACAGCGATTAATTACCCGAGAATATACAGTGTACCCACTTCCACACTGTTTTACGCAATGACTGGCCGAGTCTCTGATCTGCACAGTAAGCGCAGACAGCTGCGACGTGCATCTCAAGTTACCCGTGGCCTTTCAACTCGTATTACACGGACTCGCGGATCGCTCTATTTACTTGGCGTAAGGAAAGCAGAGTGCTGATGCTGACTGTGACTTGGGACTAAAATTTCCGACCTGGAGAGACATTGCTATCCAGTGATCACTCACTGTGCAATCGAGCGATCCATACGGAGACGATGGCTGAAGGTCGCAAGAGACATTCCTGGTCAGGTCAGGTCACAGCGAATGCAGAAACCAGCAAGAATATCCTAGATCATCCAGAGTCCCATCCATCATCAGGATGATGTAGAGTAGCAAAGAAGATACAAGGTTCCATGCTGTAACTTAGTTTACAGAAAATGAAAAGTGACATCCCCAAGGATAAGGTATGAGTCTGGTAGCAAAGTACAGTAAGATGGTGTTTTCAGTGCACCCACACATGACGTAACCCTGAGGTAG
The DNA here is from genome assembly GCF_000341935.2 of Cephus cinctus. Classification (NCBI taxonomy): domain Eukaryota; kingdom Metazoa; phylum Arthropoda; class Insecta; order Hymenoptera; family Cephidae; genus Cephus; species Cephus cinctus. Next base: position 2,082,059 of record NW_014333313.1, read on the forward strand.
CTAATCCTGAAGCCAAAAACCGTCGGGCGACCGACCATCCAGAACGAAGCTATAGGCAGAAGTAAAATAATGGTGGACAGGGTCTTTAGGTGACACCCTACCGAATGTCCTGAAGAAAACGATATAAATTGCATGGTCCACGCTCGAGCGACCACGGGCTTCGCTTTTCAGTCCCATTCATAGTAAAGGCGAGAAGCGATCCGGTAAAAGCAGCCGGTCCTTTGCGAGAGTTCGCAAGGGGGAATTTTAATGGGCTAGCGGGACTCCTCAATGGGAAAATTGTACCGGAAGTCTCTGGCAGCTTCGCACCGAGGAACGGCCCCGCCGACCGCGACTATGCCAGGGGTTAAAGGCCCATTAAGTGCCGAGCAATCTCACACGACGTGGGTCTCCAAGTGCTGAGTACAGTCCGAGTGCAGTATATTAAACGTGCGTGGAAACGCACCTTTAACCTAGGGAGCACCACATCCAATCCGTTCTATGTACGGACTTAATGTCATTGTGTACTTACCTGCTGGTGGTTCGCACCTGGGCACCATTTCTGTCCACTTGAGAAACTCGTATAGAACTCACTGATGCAGTGGGTCCGTCTGTTTCATGAGGATGCATCTTCAAATTAAACGTAGTGAAGGGTAGCATCCACTTCAGCCTTTATGCATCGACGAAAATCTAGGGAAAATCATATAAGAGATTAGTATAGAAACTTGATGAAACCCCAGAGTATTAGAAAGCACAATATAGATCGTTCGCATATCCTAACCTACGTGTTCCTCGGTGCAAGCTAAGAAAACCTCCGGAATTTGGTTTATCGGAAAGCGGCAGAGGATGCTGTTCGGCTCTTACACTTCGATGGGTATGAACGGACATCTTTCCCACCATGCACATCATCTACGAAACTTCCTCCTAGACTCGAGGACCAAGAGGAATTCTGAAAGCTCCCAAGAACATATATAGACATAGGTAATCCATTGGATGCATTCGTCAATGATGCATTATGCATCAAGAGAACTAAACTGAGAGAGGAATATAATCCATCTATCCTTTCCAAATTCCTGATTGATAGCTCGCGGGCTAGTTTACAACGCTGAGCAGAGCTGGACAAAGGCGACAAGATGAAACGACGGAACGTTAAGGGAGGACCAGAATGTAATCCAACATTGAACCAGTAGTCACCAGTGATTTCCAATCCAATGAATACGTACGAATGAATGAATGCATCCACCATAGATGCACCGGATGCACCGACCAAATAGATAGTCCTACGATATATAAACGTGCATCCACGTGCGCCAGCATCGCGAACCGACTCTATGGAGTCTATAGGAAATAGCACGTATGAGCTTACCAGTTACCTATACACGGTATACCCACTTGCAATCTGCCATTCCGCAATCATGCCTGTGCGTTAACGCGCATGTGATAATTATTGTTACTGCTACGACAAGCCGCGTTACGGGGTTACGGGCCAGCATCCCTGATCTCCTGGACAATTGCGCCTAATTAGCACTGCCTGATTGGTCGAACGCGCCTCCCCCCCCCCCTCCTCGTCCACCAATTCTCCAGCTCTCGCAATTCATCCGATACCATCCAGAACGGGATCGTCTACCCTCTCGCCACTTCTTAGCTTCTAATCGAATTGCCAGCTGCGATTCGTGTGCATGGACACGCGTCGTGTATGCACCCATGTGCACATGCACTCGCGTTGTCGTAACTCGCTCGAGACGCGATGCCCAGCACTGATAAGGAGACTTCGAAGTTGTCTCGTCAATTTTTGTCACTCGCTATCGCCTTCGCTTATCCCGCTAATACGATCGCTTGTACCCCCTTTCTCGCATTCCGAGGACATTAATCAGTGCGCGCCTCGCTCGTTACTCGCTTCGCTATTTTCTTGCTACGTAAATTAATCGCGAGAGTTGATTTTCTCTGCAGGAAGCTTGTAGTACGCTTATCGATCTCGTACCAAACAAACGCGCGACAGCCATTAACAATTTCACGGGGAAAATAATCGCACGCCAGTCACGTATCAAACGACGCGAAAAATTACAATGAACCGCACGGATCCTGTACATGCGGATTCATACTCGATGACAGGGAAATGTCACGAGGATCCTCGTGCGAAAATCGCCTCCCACGGCCAGATGTCAGACAGCCAGAGAGCAGAGTCCTCGTTCTTTGCACAATTCGTGGAAAGTGTCATTCTTTGGGATTAGATCCTTATAATATTACTGACATGGCAAATCCTGTCGACCACAATTTCATCCCAGGGTTGTTATATAGGTATTAGCCCCTAACCTATATCTACAGTGACGAAGGACGATTTCCTAAGAGCGTATGAAACGTATAGAGGATGAATTTCTTGGCCCGTGAAATTTTTACTCTACCAACTTACGCGAGATGGAATTTTTGCTGAATCGAACTAACGCGATTGTCATCCCTATGAGATCTCGTGGATGGTCCTTGGATTTCTTTCTCTTCGTCGCTATATACTTTCAAAAGGGTATCCGTCCCGGGTATCTATACTTATCTTGCGCTCTTGAAGCTCCGAGGAATTGCTCTTGATTTTCTTGTCGAACACAGAATGCGCATTACCCATTTTCCCGTGGTGGCACTACTGCCGATAGGCACTCCCTCTACGTTACCATTTTCGACTAACCACATCTTTGAGTTATCGCCCTTTCTACTTCGGTTGGAGCACAACTGCTGACGAATCCATTCAATGAAATCCTGCGATACCTTATCAATCCATCGTTAATAATTAATTGTTATCAGAAATCCAGTAAGAGCCCTTGTACTTCTACTCAAAGGGTATACTTGCACGTCATTGGGGCTGCGGACGAGTAAATGTCAATGTATCTTTGTCCAAAATACATTATCTCGTGAGAGACCGTTTTTGCGGTTTCATAGAAATAAAATCCTTCGAAGATGCTGCATGCGCCTTCGCCAGGCTATTATTTCTGATCCATTAAGGAGCTGATCCGTGATAAAAAAATGCTTCTATTTTCTGTAAATGATCCATGATGAGAAACCTTGTCAATATCTCACTGTAGACATTGATTGTCTGAATGTACATATACATACCTTTATCCCGCCCAGAGAAATCCGAGTCCTACGGGTACTTCTTAGGTTTAACCGTAACCGTAAACCCCTATTATAGAGAGGGGAGAAGTATTAGGTATCTAATGTCCCATGTCGCATATGCTCTCTTTACGTTGCTTTATCAAGTTAGATACAGCCATTACGTACGCTTCCCACAGTGTATTCTTCCAGCAGGAACGCATCGAATGCTGCCCTTAAGGGCAGAAACGATAACCTTTATGAGTATTACATGCAGCGACCGTAGGAACGTGATATTTGCATAGCACGGCCGAGCCGAGCAAACACACAGGAAATTCTTCGTAACTTCGTCGTCTGCTGGCTTCGTGACTCCTCTCATAGATCCTGGCTTCAACGAGATTCCCTTGAATAAAGGATTCCAGCACTTTGTGCCTCATTTCTCTTTAACGTCCTACATTGGCCATGCTAATTGAGCTTAATGACCAGTGGCGAATCGTTGAAGTGTAGCGGAAAGAGGAAGAACTAACTTTAATGCCTTATACGTATATACGTACAAGAATACGGGCATTGGATCAAATTGATATTTAGCTGGTATAGTTACGTCAATTTTAGATTCGCCTCGAGGCATCTTATTATTGCATTCGCAAGATTCTTTCACGAACCCATCGTATCTAGCACCAGTTTCCGCGCTCTTTATGTCAGATACTTTATCAATAACTTCCATGACAGTCCAAAGGCACAGACTTTAGTTAATGTCCTCCGTCTCCCTAGGGAAAATCATTGAATACCGACAATATACGTAGTATCGTTCCCTCTTAGGTAAGGTTAAGGTCTAGGGTACTTACAGGTTACGAACCCAGACTTATAATAGATGCACGTGGCATAGTGCCAACGGCAAGACGCCATAATATTGTCGCTTAGTCACCTCCGCGACGGTTCTCTTTGTCCAGCGTTGTCCCGACGATGTAATATTCAGAGGCCTCTACTGGCTGGCTAAATATTTACGAGGGACTTCCCATGCTATCGATAAGGATATTCAATAAATAGCTACGATCCTGACGAGTGCGAGTAGCTTTTACGCATTGACTGTTGTACCTATAGGTATTTGAATATAGGAATGTCAAGTGTATACTCGAAGAAGGCGGAGTACGTATCCTTCCTTGATTCCGAGTAATGCAGCAAACATGGGTAACGTGCTATTTTTAGGTTAGCACCGTACAGCTCGTACTTAGAAAAGCCAAGTCTCGACAGTGTATAAATTTGCATAGACGTCCAAATTGCACGTACTTAGAACAGCGCTCCTTTTTAATGTACATTTTCGTCCTTTATTTCGACTGTGTCTAGTACCTCGAGATACTTCCTCTTAGACGCTCTACTTTTTAAACACTAAAGCTCAGAGATAACCTATAACTACCTGAACTGCATGCAAAAACATAGAGCCTCCTTTTTCATCCAGACTTCTTCGCCATGTTGAATTTACTCGAGGTTCGGCAGCCACGACGAGTCTGAGCGTCTTCCACGCTTTTCTTCCTACTGCTGTGTACGTCTTTCGTGGTTGTTACTTAAAACTGAGAAAAGCTGGGATAAAGGATTTGTCCGAGAATAAAGCATCGGTGTATGATGAGTTGGTAAGGCCAGTCAAAATGAAAAGAAGGCTCCTGAATATAAGTGTGTCTTATCGAATTCAAATCACGTACCAAATATACACAGCGAAGTTCTTCACGTTTGAATGGAAACGTCACATTGACAATTTAGCAAAACTTGCATAACCTTCACCTACGGAAGTCCTGCCTAATTAGGTCCGCTAATCGATGTCCAGTATTCACTGGTCCTTGTAGTAGCTACAGTCACTGGATAGTACTAGACACCTAGCAACAGGATACTACATACTTGTACAAGTTATACCTTTGGGTAACTTGTACGACTTGACAAAACTCTCGTGGACTATTCTCAGTATAGAGAAGAAACTTCTCTAGTGAGATATTGTCCGCCGAACTGTACTTTACTCTATCGAGTAGTAGTGCGCTGGCGGGAACTCAGATGGCGCCAGGCAATTAACTTAGTAAATTCCGCGAAGGATCGGCTAGGACTGGGGAGGACACGGCCCGGGAGTAAGATAGTCGAGTTAACTTTAATTGCCTGGTTGACTACGTAATAAATGACATTGCAGACGTTGCCAGCCGAGGAAAAACTCTTATGTGCCCTTCACCATGAACGCCAGGCGATAATGCAACGTGTGTACGGTTGCAGCCGGCTCCGATAATAATTAATATGGGGTTTTTTCATTGCTGCTGCCACGGCGGGATGCTTACGAGAGAAATAGGAATAGTGCACGATTCTTTTATAGTACACTACAGGACGTGTGTAGCCTTTGCGTTAATAATTAGAGGAAACCAGAAATGACTTTGGAACGCTGGAGGTATATGAATTATTTGATTTATTTTAGTTTGCCATTTTCTAATAATAGCGATGACGGTACCGTTGCAGGATAATTTTCTTCGATAGATATCTCTTATGTTGCTGTTATAATGAATTCTATAAAAGGAGACAATTGAGACGTCAGGCGTATCGTATATCTATTGTTTGCGTTTGTGTCATCCAGCCTGAACAGACTGTATGCGTCAGACGCAGAAAATAATCTTTGTGTGTTATCATATTTTGGAACAGTCATGAAATTTCGATTATTATTTCATATTTGTTTATAATAATACGATAAGATATCCAGATCAGCTGGGTGGATCTTTCATAAATTCGTTAAAAATATATATATATATTTGAATACTCAGACATTCTAATTCTCTTATTTTTAAAGCATAGCACACTGCACTCTGCATCCTTTCTCGCAGTTCGTTTTATTCGCATCTTGCGTTTCGTGCCTTAGCGCGCCCCAAGACAGTCCTGGCCTTTATGCGAACGCTCGCGACCTCGTTCCTTCGAGAAAGAGTCGCGCGTGACGTGAGAAGAAAAAGAAAGCAAGCACCCTGAAAGAAAAATATATATACATATATAGTCCATCCTAACCTCTTATAACGAATGCTAGTAGTTCTCAATGGTTCTGACGAAGGAACCCGTGTTCAAAACTCCATCTTATTTATTACTTTATTTTTTTTTTTTTAAAGCTCCCAGTCCAATAATCCTTAAAGCACTTGCAGTATATATGGTCCAATTAAAAAGATTTAAGCTCGACATGGCCATTTGTTTCAAATACAAATGCCAAGTATTATTGCATCTGCGGTTTGGCAAATCTTTTCCAGTGACTTTATAGCTAAATGTTCCGCATTCTTCACCATCTAATCAAAAGCCAAGTACCTAGCTCACGTGCAATCTTGCAGGACTATTTAACGTGACAGTTAAGATTATCGCGATGCACGCAGGCGGAATTGCGGAAAATAGATCCGTGGGGTAATAAGCGCGCATGTGAATATTGAATGCGCATTAATACCCATTCACAGTAATGCCACTCTGTTACCTTCAGGGTACTTGATTCTTGCCAGGTTTTATTATCCATCAGATTAGTATTTGAGCTGTTGAGAAATGTGCCAATTTTTGTATATAGACGCAGAGCAATTTTGTCTAGAACCACGTATTGTACATTGAAGCTCATTCATTCGTAAAAAGGTCGCATTGACGTAAGATTAATTTTCCATTTTATTAATGCGATTTCGTATGCTCCGAATGTATTTTCATGAATGCATCAATGCAATTGCACTTTTGGCATTAGAATTCTATGAGACTTCAATGAACGTATATCTCTATTAGATAAAGTAAAGTAATAGTTGGAATGACGTATGCAGTGGTATGCTTTTTTGACGCAGTCCAGACTAAACAACGAGCTACGTAATTTCTAGGACTTTTTGCTACTTGTTTACGACTTGAAACATGGCAATTTCCTGAATAGAGACGCGCTGAAGAATCCCGCGGAACTTTGATGAAAAGATGAAACGAATTTGCCGGATATTCTTTACCATGTCGTGAAGACAGTACGCGCATGCGCACAAACATAGCTAAATACGCGATTCCAATTTATAAAAATTGAAAGACTAATCAAACCTGACACTTTTTTTGCAGAAAATGTGTGTCTTCCAAAAGTCCCTAGAGGACTTATCGTCCCGAATGGCAGCAGCTGAGTCTTTTCAAAGTGGCTGGCAGAATCCTGGCGACACTTCCGAAGCCACGGAAATGCTGGAGCAGCTGCAGAAATTTGGTGAACGACTTGGACCCATTCAGAGGAACATCGAGGACGCTAATGATCAAGCGAGCGTCTTTGCCTCCAGCAACGTCATCGTCTCGCATGCTCTACTCGCCAAACTTGAAGATCTCAACACCAGGTGAGCGCCATTTTCCTCAATGACCTGTCAAGGGATTCTCGTTAAAGAGATCTTACTGCAGATTTATCTCCATTGAGATTTTACATCAAGATTTAATTATCCACACTCTCTCTAGGTGGAAGGTGCTCCAAGTAGCAGTCGACGAACGTTACAAGTTGTTGAGCGGATTCGGAAAAGATGGCAGCACTCCGGGTAGTCAGGCTTTCCTCGCAGGCAGCGTAGAACCGCCATGGGAGAGAGCACTCACACCCGCCAAAGTGCCTTACTACATCAAGTAATTCGCCATTTTATACTTTACCACTTCACCATTACCTAGCAGCTATAATAATACTCACCTTGCCTGGCTCATTACTTTTAGCCATCAGTTGGAAACAACGCATTGGGATCATCCAAAGATGATTGAATTGATGTCCTCGCTGGCCGATCTCAACGAAGTACGTTTCTCTGCGTACAGAACTGCTATGAAGCTGCGTACTGTGCAGAAGAGATTATGCTGTAAGTATAATGATATGTTATATGGTTATCCATTAATGAGCCATTTTTATTTATTTAGAATGATCCTCATCTTGAAACCATTCAGTTAATTCTTTCTTTCTTTCTCCTACCAGTGGATCTGTTAAGCCTCTCTTCTGCGCTGGAGCAGTTCGACTCGCATGGCTTAAGAGCCCAGAATGACAAACTCATCGACATACCGGATATGATAACGGTACTCACGTCTTTGTACGAAGTTATCGCTGCGGATAATCCAACACAAGTGTCCGTACCGCTCTGCATAGATTTAGCCATTAATTGGCTCCTCAATGTATATGATAGGTACGCTAGGTGAATATACTTTTGACTTACCTCTAGCGGTGTATTCGGTTTGTTGAAAAGTACTTATTTCACTTGTTGCATACTGTACGCCGCTCTTGGTCGAGCTGATTCAATTAGCACTATATTCCAGTTCTCTTTTCTCATACTCACTAGAACCACTATTTCTACCATCCCGAATATTACCAGCACCATATACCCAAATTTTAATTGATCCCAATTATATTTAAAGATAAAATAATCTTTTCAGTCAACGAACCGGCCAGATCAGGGTGCTGTCATTCAAAGTTGGTCTTGTTCTTCTATGCAAGGGTCATCTGGAGGAGAAGTACCGATGTAGATATCTACTTTATTTTCTCTAGTGGACACACGACGTACTGGATGAATGATGTTAACGATCACTATTTCTTGCAGATTTGTTCAGATTGATTGCGGATCCTAACAGAATGGTGGATCAACGTAAGTTGGGTCTCTTGTTGCATGATTGTATTCAGGTACCAAGACAATTGGGTGAAGTCGCAGCATTCGGTGGTTCTAATATTGAACCAAGTGTCAGAAGCTGTTTTGAGAAAGCAGGAAAGGATAAGAATGAAATCGAAGCTGTACACTTTTTAAGTTGGTTGCAACAAGAGCCACAGAGTATGGTGTGGCTGCCTGTGCTTCATAGATTGTCTGCAGCTGAAAGTGCCAAACACCAGGCCAAATGTAACATCTGTAAAGAATATCCCATCATTGGCTTCAGGTAGCAATCTAAAAGATGCTTCGTCTATGCCTGCGTTTCGTCGAACACGCTTTAAAATTCCATATTAAATGTTTTAGATATCGCTGTCTTAAATGCTTCAACTTTGACATGTGTCAAAATTGTTTCTTCTCTGGACGTAAAGCAAAGAATCATAAGTTAACGCACCCTATGCAAGAATACTGCACAGCGGTACGTATCCTTACTACAAAAAAATACAATAATGGTTTGTCGTATTTTAAAAATAAATATAAATACCCTTAATTACATAATTTTTCTTGCAGACCACGTCAGGCGAGGATGTCCGAGACTTCACCAGAGCATTACGTAATAAATTCAAGTCTAAACGATACTTCAAGAAGCATCCAAGGGTCGGCTATCTACCAGTGCAAACCGTTTTGGAGGGTGATGCTCTTGAGAGTCCAGCACCATCTCCACAGCACAGCTCACTCAGTCAGGATATGCATTCTCGCTTAGAGATGTACGCATCGCGATTAGCAGAAGTCGAATTATCACGTACAAGAAGTAATTCGACGCCGGACAGCGATGACGAGCACCAGTTAATAGCGCACTACTGTCAGAGCCTGAACGGCGGCGATAACGTCAATGTACCGAGAAGTCCGGTACAAGTGATGGCTGCGATAGACGCAGAGCAGAGAGAAGAGCTCGAGGCGATGATCCGTGAACTCGAGGAAGAGAATGCGACGCTCCAGGCCGAGTACGAGAGATTGCGATCAAAACAGACGCCAGGATCTACACCAGAGGATGGTCATGGTACAAGGCAACCTGATTGCGATATGATAGCTGAAGCCAAACTTCTCAGACAGCATAAAGGCAGACTGGAAGCACGTATGCAAATACTAGAGGATCACAACCGTCAGTTGGAAGCGCAACTGCAAAGGCTTCGACAACTGTTGGATGAGGTAAACCTACAAAACCTACAAATAAATTATATACCACCAAAATTTAATAATAAACAATTCCTTTTATCGTCTCATCAAAAATTGTATCTCATTACAGCCGAATGCGTGCTCTCCATCGAAGACGGGAACGCTTCAGACACGAAGTGTCACAGCGTCTCAGTTGGCGACGGATTCACCAGCTAAAATGAATGGCCATTATCACGATTCGCCAGGTGCGTACAAATAAAGTAATGAAAGGGTTATTAATTAAACGCTTTTGGGTACGTGAAAGCATAGTATATAATATCGCTGGCTTCTATCATTATAAGCTAGTCTGAACTACTCGGTGGCTTTGGCTTTGTCACATGGGTGAGATACATCGTTGTATAGTGGCTTTGTTGACGTATAGGAATATCAATTCACGATCGAACGTATTTCCCGTACGAGTTTGCCTCACACTCGTGTGTGTACGGGAATTCGATTAAGCGCTACGATGCAAGTGCATTATACGATACATTAAAACGAAAGTAATGCAAGTCCCACGTGACTTACTGGCTAACTAGACTATGATGGTCTATGTCATGGCATTTATACATGGTATTGGGCATATATGGGCGTAGGTGGTGGCGGTGGCTCGGGTGATGGCAGAGTAAGCAGCTTGGAGAGGCCTCCTCCTCCGCCTCATTCACACAGTGTAGCTCACAATGTGGGCAACCTCTTGCATATGGCAGGTTTGTCTAAATCATTCTCATACTACACATCACTAATTGCATGCATGACTATTACTTCCTTTCCTGTCCTCTGTTAAGTTCATTGGGGAATAATCTTCCTTGTAAGCTAACAAAGATTTCCTGCTTTTTCATGCGTGCAGGATGGATGTAAGAGGTAAGTTCCTAGTTGAGTACCCAAACTCGAAGCAAATGCTTAATACTCTATAAGCCCTTTCTGTTAAAACTGATAACACTGCTGCCAATGGGTTGTCACCTGTGCTTCATGCATATATCGTCATTTGAGAATTTATTGCATGATTATAATTACATTCGCTTCACGAGTTTCCTCCTGGGTTCTACTTGTACGAGACTTCAAAATCTTATGGGCTAATGTCTTGTGAACTTTCTCGTTAGTACTTTAGAAAGTAATTAATGTCGAAGCAATAATTTCAACTGGTTGTTTTGTCTGCGCAGGAGACTTGGGTAAAGCCGTCGGTGAACTAGTGACGGTTATGACTGAAGATGCATCGAAAACAAATGGACAAAGAGCACCTCCGCCAGCTTTTAAGTAACAGAATACAAAAAGAAAGAAACATAATATCTTTGTGCGCCCGCGTCGTGGCCGCGGATTATCATGCTTTACGATTGGAATCATATACTTAATTAATACGAATATAAACTTAATCGTAATCCAAGACCAAGAACAAGTCTGGCACTAACGCATATCAGAGACAGAAACATGGCACGCGAGCCATGCGAATGCAGGGTCAGGGGAGCTACCATGGTGGCTTTGGGTATTTTATAAGTTTTGATATACGCCGTTTGTATAGCCGAATTACATTAATAAGGCACGTACGGCTTGGCTTTGGTAGCGCTTCCCTGAGAGTAACTTTATTACATATTTGACTCGTCATATCATGGATTTATCGTATGTAAAAGAATGAAAGAAAAAGGAAACAATTGTTATGCTTGCTAGCTAAACTATAAAGAAAATATAACGACTATAAATATATGTAAAAGAAATAATATTAACAATGCATGCAAAGCAATGTATCAAATCGCATACTCTATAAAAACGTAGAACGTATTTACAATACACATTCTGTTCACTGCCACTGGCTCTTCCTCGAGACTACCGACACGCAAATGTCCATATTATTGAGATTTTAGACGATATAACGTAATTGCAAAAATAAAACAGACTCCATATCCAACGAAACCTTCTGTATTACGTGGGTTCGTCAAAACCCAAATCGAGGAACAAGAACATAAATCTTTTGTATTCAATAATAAAGGCAGAGCAACGTACATACCTTTCTCACGTTCATTTTTGAGCCGATTACCACTTTTCATATTTTTTTACAAACTTAGGTGACTAACGTTTCCTCATTTGTGCCAGCCAAATGTCACGTACATTGAAAGCATAATAATTATCGATACCAATCCTGCTGTAGGTTGTACTCTGATAACATGTAATAAAATTATATAGAAAAGTATGTCGCAATCACGATCATCAATTGTGGGCTATTAAACTATTGTTTACGAACATCTCTGTCGAGTACTGGCCAACGACACTGATACCTGAGAGCTCGACGTTTTGCAAATCATTGTCTGTAATTACCAAAAAGAAAGAATAAGGTACGAAGAGTTACATAGGAGGATGAATGTTACATTTCTTTCTATTTCGCTGAACACGTCACTTTTTCGCTCCTTGTATGTAAATATACAAGGAGACCAAAAAAAACAACCGAGCGACAATGCCATCGCATAATTATGACGTAGTAGTCGAGTTCGCAAAATGAAACACAAACATTTATGCTCATCGTAATAGGAAAACCGCTGTACGGTGTTGGTTGCAAGATTATATCGCGCAAAAATTTGTATATCTACTTGGCTCGCTTGTGTATTTAAATAAATTATTGAAAACGCGAGAATAGAGTCATCCGTAGTATATATAGTAAGATTTATTGTACACGTGACATATCGTCATGATAATATCGTATAATATAAATAGTGAGGAAAAAGAAGAAGGAAATTATGAAAATACATTAAACTTGTATCTCGTAAGGACCAACATTCCTGTTACGTTATTCCTGACGATGATAAAAATGCGCGTGGTCCACCCTTGTACAAATTGTTAAGTTGACTAATAAAGAAGACACACGTACACGCTATTATACGCAATCGTACCTTTATCCGGAATATAATAATAATATTAATCAATAAGAATAACTAAGGATACCAACGTGGTACCGAACTGACAGACTGAAACGATGAATAGTGGATGTTGATATGTTATATCAAACGCCCTGCAATAATAGTTCACTTCATCTGTTATCAGGTAATACGAGCGATTTGCAAATCATGATTATTCGATTCAAATTATTTTATGAGAAAGAGCAAGAGAATCATTTGTATGAATGAATAATGAAAGACCTAATCTAATTTAAGTTGCTTATTTACTGGGAAATAAAGTCGCAAACTTGCGTTATTGCGATGATCAATGATTAATCATTTATAAACAGAAGAAGAGTACAATGAAAGAGATACCAAAAGAGAAGTTACTTTAAGTATGTTTTTAAGTGGATGTATTATGCAGAAACTCATGTAAAACATGTAATCGGTACGATGAGAGGACTATTACATAAAACATATAGTGGACGATGCCTTCTTCTTTAATTTTAACTAGAGTTTATTATACTTGACATTCGCTTGGAATTTGACTGAAGTTCATATCATTGAAAAAAAAAGTAATGAATACACCACTAAAATGATTAAGAGGCTCTTACGCTTGAGGCGGCCTCTTTTTACTCTCAAGCTCCCCAATAAAAACTCGTACTCTAAACGGAACCAAGTGTTGAGAAAAAGATGTGACATCCATTTGTTATTCTATTTGGGTAATCATCAAATATTTTATTACAGCAGCAACTAGTTTGTCTAACATTAGAAGAGGTAGGTTGTTTTTATGTGTTATCCAGATTTCGCCATAATTGGACCTAATGGCGGAAGTGATGATATAATAATAAAAAATAAATTATACTGCGTCAGTATTAAATTATCATAAAAGAGAATAGGGGGTGAAGAATGGGCGGTGCAACAATTTTTCAACAATTTGAATAATGAAATCGCTCGATTTCCTTGGATTGTTTGCAAAACGAATGAGAATTTAGTGGTGAGATAACTGATACAGGTTATCGTTATCAAACGGTATCGTAAGTTTTTATTAGTAGCGGTGGGACGCAAAACTATACTGTACATAAACAAAACACGCTGGTTGTGTTGTCAACGTTAGAACCACCGTGGAAACGTGCGCTAGTCCAAATTATAATAATAATTATTATTATTAATGAATGTCACTAACTCGTCTAATTAAATCATTGAAGAGACTTATATACGGAAAATTACATTAAATCAAGAAATAAGTAGTTCACCATATTAGACCCTACGTTAATTGTCGCTTAAACACAATCATAATAGACAAAGGTAGCGGTATTATAAAATGATAACAGTCTCAGTTGAACGACGTCTGAGCTACCGGAGTCTACGTGATATGCTGCCCCTTTCAGTTAATGCCTTGTTAAAAAAATAACCATCGTAGCCCTAGTTATCAATATTTATATTATCATTATCATATATCCGATATTCTTAAGCTAATATCACAATGGCTTGAGACAGTCAAGACTTCCAATAGTTGTGCACAAACATTATTTTCGTAATCCATATTTTTTTTTTCTTCTTGATTTAAACTTCAATCCATAAATTTTATACATTAAATATATAATGCAAGTAGATCTATGTTACATACGCTTGTCCTATACACATAAGAAATAGCAAAATAAGATCAAACAATTCGCCCATTCATCATAATTGATACTATTCTGTATGCTTGCATTATTATATATTTCCTTTTATTCACGCATTTTGGATTGTAGAGGTACTTTGAATTTGCTAAAAAGATTGAAGGAAATTGAAGAAAATAACAATTCGTCAGCAGTTATATCGTGTCCATGAGAACAAGTATGGATTCCAGAAGGCGAACAGTCCTGCCCGCCATTGGTCTTAAACATAAATGTTATCAGATTCTCCGTAAAATTTACATTGCAGCATTTACATGTTATGCTGTTTATCTCCTAACTTATTGAAACATTTCCCGCCTAACGTAGACGTATCAAATGACTTAACAGTTACAATAAACTAATTATTAGCAACACATTTTCTATTTATTCAAATTGTTTCATCAGAACTTTTTTTTACTCGTCACTTTTTGTCTCCTACTATACGCTCGTGGCAGTGTTCTTTTAAATCAATAATTACAATGCGTAAAGACACTGCCCCTCGTCTGTTTTCGCCTTGCCAGCCGCACACCTAACTTTACTATCATCTATCTTGTATTACAAAAGGAAATTAATTCTATTTTACAGATAAGTACCTGGTACGAAATGTATAATTTACATTAATGCTCAATATTTCAAGTGGTGTCATTACAGACACAGAGGTCGTCGTTACGCAGTGGTTGATGAGATATCACTTTTTTTTGCTAAAGTTCTTCACGAATTCATGTAAGCATCGTTGCATTAAAGTTCATATAGCAATTTCATCTGCAATGTCCATATGACGAGAAACGGTGTACGAATTATTTTCAGTAGTAACTCCGTTAAAAAATTGCAACGTTATCATTCTGCTGATTCCATTTACAGTAATTATTTCGTTGAAGTTGATTTTCGCGAGTGTCGCGATTACGTCAATATGAATTATAATCGTATTTACAATATTAAATGACTACCGTATGTAGCTGCTTAAAAAGACAATGGTTATTTATTCCACTTGCGTTTTGGCAGAGTTAAGCAAAGCGACGGAGGTCTCAATGGCAATGTTTTTCCAGAATTGTTTACTCTGCGCGATGCTTGGATTTTTCACGCCTCAAACCCCTCATTCGGGTTACCTTAGGCAATATCGATGATCTCCATTATTCCATGCGATCATGTGTCTCTATGCGTGACAACGAATAGAAAGACTTGTAAAAGTTATGCGATTTACGCCAAAGTGCGCTAAAAGTATTTCTAAGATAATATTAAGAAGATATTAGATCTCTTTGAATTTTCAACGTCAGGAGCATTCAACGAACATGTTAAAGTTGCAAGGATAAAAAGATTCATTTCCTCTTCTGACATTATTCATCACACATTCCTAAATAGTACGTTAATTAATAAATGTGTATTAACTTAATGGACGATACTCATAAATTTGTAATCTGTAATTACTCACGCGACACTTCACTTAACGGACCATTAGTGTTTAATAATTTCTTGAAAGATCCAATCAAAGACACAATCACACCATAGAATAAACATCGCGTATCCTACGACGCATAACGTTCGCAATTAATTGTTTAAAGAAATTAAATTTCACCGTCACCGTCTTCTCTGCGACTCCCTTCAGACATTCCTAGAAAATCTTATTAAGAAGTCTCAAGTATACATTTACCTGCACTAGCATGAAAAAGGCCGCTAGGGTGATTCCAGGAGAAAGGCACGTGCGCGTGCTGTCATCTTGCGCACCCGCCCTCTACTGCTTATACTAATGCCGGGTTCGTGTAAGCTCTCATCACTTTCCTCAGCATAGTAGCGCCGTTTAACTCTACGACGATTTCTAACTGGCATCGTTCCACTCTCGTCACTCTCTTCGTTGTAACGTGGTCGTTTCCCAGTACGTCGGGAGTGCTGCGTGGCTTCTGGGCTATTGGAGTCCCTAGACATCCGTGCCTTCCTCTGGGACCTGGTCCTCTCGAATCCTTTATCAGAATCCTCATCAGAGTCCGAATCCGAAGCGTTGGAAGGTTGCTGCGGTGCTTCGTCTTCTTCGTCGCTGTCACTTTGTGCATTGTTGCTTCTTTCTTCCTCCGATTCGTCCTTTGTTTCCGGTACGGATTCTTGTACCGGTGCCAACTTCCGAGACCTGGTTGAATTCCTCTGCACGACCTCTTCTTCGCTCTCGTCTGTCGTTTCAGGCTCCAGGAATTGATCTTCCTCATCTTCGTCTTCCTCGTCGTCTGCTACTACAAAGGATTTTGCTTTTAACTTGTTCTGTTTCGAAACTTTACTATTTTTTGCCCGATTCTTACGGGTTTGTTTGCCACGACCTCCGGGTTTATAACTGTCTCCCGAATCACTATCACCACCTCCACTACTCATTGTTTTATTACGTCTTCTAGTTCTTCGCATAGGCGCGCTGTCGCTACTTTCACTCTCCATTGATGCCTCGGATTCACTTCCGTCACTGTCGCTTTTCTTCGTCTTTTTCGCTGCTGCATTTCGAGAAATGCGAAGTCTTATCGTGGGACGTGATGCGCTGCCATTTCGTTTGCTGTGGCCATTTGTCATTCTTGATGGACCTAAAGTAATCATCAAGAAACAATTATGATCTTGGCTCAAAAAGGACATGCAAAAAATTTAAGTTTCTTTAAAATGAGGATGATATGCACCTGGACCATCAGAGTTTTGAGGAACTGTCCTCTTTTGCTTTACAGGTGTCTTATTCTTTTCCTCTTCTTCTTCCTCCTCCTCCTCCTCGTCATTCTCAATATTTACATCCTCATCTTCGTCGCTACTAACTAATTTTGCTTTCGAAGGGCCTAGAATTACAAATATAAAAGTAATTTACGAATTATCAATGAAGATATATATAAATAATGAATATTCACCAGCTCCGTTTGTCAAGCGGACTTTGCCTTTCTGTGCTTTACCCTTTGCTCTTCCTTTGTTTCTACTAGCATTCTCGATACGCCGTCTCGCAGATTTCCAATTGCTAATTATCCTTCGTATATGTTCCTCGAACATAGCTGACAACCTTATTGTCATGGAGTATATCTACAGTGTTAAAAAAAAATATAATAGACAAAAAATTTCATAGCATGACTGACATTTTGGAATATACAAATTCCTATCGCTATTTCGAATTTCAAGATGTGACCTTAAACAACGAGACGGTAGGTGAATGCGACTTACCAGAATTTGTGTCTACATCAAGCAGCAATGTAAGTACACATTTTTATCGTCACTAGTATCAATGATTTTATAATTAAAAATTAAGAGAAAACCGCATGTATCTGTAGCAAAATTGAAGCGGAGAAATAAATCATTTTTCCACAAATAGAATGATATTGTCAGGAACATGCATTCGTATCTACATTCTGGTAAGTGGCCAATTACCACAATGTGAGAACGACAAATAAAATGTTTGATGATATGTGAACAAAAAAAATACTACAGTAAAAATAATTGTTGTACCTGTAGAATTCCTAATTAAAAGGTAATATCTAGCGTCGAATTAAACTTTGAATCAAGACTCACCCTCGAACGCTTATTGGTATTGTAATTTTTGCTATTGGTAAATATCAACTTCATGTCTTTGGCAAATTCTAATGGAGTTTCATAATTTCCTCCCAAAAGATCTTCCTTGACGGTGCGCATATCCATCGGTGTATCAATTATTTGATAATAATCTGGATGCTCTAATCTATCCACAGGCTCTCTATATCAAACAAATATGTCCCATAAGATGTATTGTTCTTCGTTATAAACCCACATGCAAGAATAATTAATATCATATAATTTACCTGAAAGGTATAGAATCTTCACACTGCCATAGACTCTCTAATAATTGCCGGCAGGCTAGTTTCCAATCCTGCGAAATTTCCTGTGAACGTAAGTTTCTACTTGATGTCGGTTTTTGCGTACTCGTGGACGGTCTGTCTTTGTCATCTTCAGCATCTCCATCCGTATCAGAAGAATGATACGTATCTACCAGCTGGTGATAAACGGCCGGAACGTCAATCTCTATAGTTTCTCTGTAATTCGTTAAATATTACATTTATTAAAAAAATATATGTACCCAAAACTTAAGTGAGCAATGAATATCACTTACTTAATAATACGTAGGCATAAGTCCGTAACTATCCTGGCTTGTTTAACGATTTGACTATGCGGCTCATTAAACTGTTCAGCATTAGTCGCCAAGTATCTGACATCAAATTGAGCTGATGTAATCCTTCGATAAAAATGGTTCTCAAACCGAGCTTTGATGGTCGACAAGTCAATAGGATATTCCACAACAAACGCATAAGTGGGATAGATATTGAGATCAACAGGAGCCACGAATGGCTCTGCTATAGCCAGACTCATAACTTGATCCAAACCGCGAATAATCCTACGACATGTTGCTTCCCTGTCACCCATCGGCCATTCCTCTGTCTGCGGTTGATATAACGTCGCCTGTATCTCTTCGGGCAGTACAGGAACTGCTCCGCCAACTTCTGCCGGTAGTCCTGTACCAGATCCAACAATGTACACACTCATTTGATAAAATGATTGACACGCACGGGAAATGCCTCATGTTATCTTGGTTCCATTTTGTTCTTGATCAGCATAATTGAACGGTTTTATAATACTTACTGTCTTCGTCAATAGGCTCGAGATCCCAAGGACTCATTCTTTCAAATTCACCGTTATCCCATCTTACGCGAAAGCACATAAAGAAGGACTCAGGAAAATTCTCGTCCAGGGGTTCCATCGACTGAATCTGTCCCATCCACCAGCCGTCATCTATCATACATCGAAATCTATCGCCCTCCGACCAACTGCGTGCCAATGCCGTTTCGAATGTTTGTCGTAAAACGAGAAAATCCAGTACGTCTGCCATGTCGTGATATTTTATTGTAAAATTATCTCCAGTTAAACGACCGTCTTCATCCATCACAGCTAATTTAAGGCAACAGAGTCGCGGAGGACGTATTTCATACTTAATACCTACGACTTTCACGAATTCCTGTGGCTGCAGAATATTAATTTTCATTATTGTTTTACTACTTAACTTTAAGTTGCAATAAACCTTACTACATTTCACAGTACTTACTCCTATATTCACTTTGGACCATGGCTCGCATCGAGGACCAAGTTCATAGACTTGTTTATTTCTAACTGCGTCTAAATAAAATTGATGACCCTGTCGAAAGTACACTATCTCGTCCCCCATTTGCGGATAGTATGGCGCTTTACGAGGTATAACTTCTGTAAGCCATTCTGATGGCCGAAACGCTTCAGGAACTTCGTGCACGCCATTTGGAACTGTCAATATCTATTTAAACGATCGCGAAGAATGTAGATAATTTTGTGAATCAATATGGAACATGCTGTTTTCTCAAAAACTACAATTTTACCTTTTTTCTAGGTCGTTGACTTCGCCTACGATCGGTATCGCTAGGTGGTGTCACCGATCTTTTTTTAACAGGTTTCCGTTTACTTCTCTTAGGCGGTTCCAAATTTAATCCATGATCCGCAATCCAATCAGAATATTCGCTACTAGAGTCAGAGGTTGAACTGTCCGAACACAGATCTTCCTCATGGGCAGTGGAGTCATTGCTATTACTGCTTGCTGAGCTTGCACTTGTTCCCACATTATCCACATTCTATACGGGCATAGTATGACTTATGTTCATTTTAATCAAGCTAATATTGTAATAACTATAATAATAATTCGCCAAGTAACGTACGTCGTATTCGTCGTCTTCTTGTTCTTCGCCTCTGGTAGCCCTAGTTCTATAACCATGGCGAGTACCTCTGTTTCGTTTACGATTAGCAAGACGTCCTCCAATTCCTCCTGGAGCAGCTATAGCATTTGAGATAGGCTGTGGTCTTCGTCGCATTTCACGTCTCCAATTCTCTAACTCCATCTCTGCCATTGCGTTGCTGAAAAATTGAACACTTTTGAAAAAAACTTTGAAAGATTACTTCTCGCGATAAAATTATTACAGCAACTTCATGGCCTATACAACAATACTGAAAGTGAACGCACAGTTGTCTGAAGTGAGTCTCGCGTATTGCAGGATTTACAGGTTTCGCTAGTATAGGTTTATTCCAAGGTGTTGTATTATCTCTTTGCCAGTTGCCACTGCTCTGTCTAACACCTTCAACATCGCCAGCTCTTCGTAAACCTGGTCTACTGCCACGAGGACTAGCTATTTGACGAACAGGTAGATCTCCCTGATTATCTTCGCGTTCATCTCCAGCAACTTCACCCTCAGCATTAATATTCTGTCTCTGTGCTAAAGCCTCGATCAATCTGTCTATGTTTGATCGTGGCTCCGGTACTGGCAGGCCCTCTATTACTTCTTGCATTCCTATGTGACAGATTACATATTCTGAGAACCAATTTGCAGACGGACAGTAAAATTTGCAAAAAGTATAACTGTTTTTCTAAAAGTGTATTATAATGATTTAGCATTTACCTCCGGCACCAACAGCAATATTTGGAACTAACTGTTCTCCTCTACAGTTCTCTCTACCCGGAACTAAACGCTGTAATGCTGGAGGATAAGGATTGCCGTCTACGTCAACGAGGAACGGCGGTGGCATTAAATGTGGAGCTGTTTGCGTCTGTTCATCCAGAACGTAATGATTGCTGTCCCTGATTAACGGTCTATAATCTGTATGGAAGAACAACTCCTTTGGAACCTATAATAAAAAAATCCACAAGATTCTCAATATCTTCGTTTTACATTTAAATATAATGTTACTTTGTATCCATGAAAGGCTAATTTAATAATAGCAACGATAAAATAATATAACTTACAATTTTCAGTCTTTCAATGCCAGATCCAAATCCATACATCAGTAAGTGGCCATGAGAATCAGTTGCCGCTAACATCGTACCGTCTGGTGACCATTTAGCATCGAATACAGCACCATTGCCTTGACCCTCGATAAAATTCTGGAAACAAGCTATAGGCTCTGTGTTCAACACATCCCAAATAATAAGCTGTCCATCGTGCCCAGCACTCAATATGACTCGAGGATCCATCGGATGAGATTCCAGGACAAACACTTCATCCTTATGGCCTCGTAAAACTTTAACCAGTTCTCCAGTTTTAGCATTCCACACTTTCAGTGAGCTGTCATTCACTGCTGTGATAACCCACTCATCACTGACATCCCAACTAACCATTGTAACCTTTGCTTTTTTATTTGAATCATCGTCACCTTCTGGCTCACTGTTGAAAAACAAGTATGTATGTTACAGTAGAAATACTTGCTTAATAATTATTCTCAGTACACTCAGAGAATCAATAGTATCCACAAAGTATAAATATAACGTGAAGTATTAAATTAATGCAATTTAATAATATGATCAATGTTAATCATTTAAGCCTAGCACACATACCCAGGTAGTTTTGTAGTCATTAAGAGACGCTTATGCATCCATTGCTGTTGTTCAAAATGCCAGACATTTGCAGTACCATCCTTAGAACCTGATATAAACTTAAGACCGCTATGTGCCCACTGAATGCTATCAACAGTATCGGAATGTGATTCGACTTCTAAAACCCGACGCGGACCTTCATCACCCAACATTGCGTAAACTCGCACGTGATGATCTGCAGATCCAGCAGCCATGAAAGCACCACCAGGACTAAACGATGCACAGATCATTTGCGCCTGACCAGGCCTCATTTTTTCATGATACTGAATGGGTTTTGTCCTGAAAATAAATAAAATTATGCTTTTATACACTCTTCTTTCCATGAAACAATAAATCAAATGAAAATAATGGTACGATATACTTACTGAAAAACAGCCCTCTCATTAGGTTTCTTAGTATGAGGCCAAAATGCTACTGAACCATCAGTACTTGTGGATACCAGATAATTCACGCCATTACAAGAAATAGGACAAAAGTTTACGGAAGTGATCATACCGGAATGTCCAGAGAGAACAGCCACCTTAAAAACGAAATTTATATAATCAAACAATTTCTTTGCAAAGTACAAAATAAATTGCTAAACTCACAGGAGACATTGTTTGAAAACACCAGACTCTCAATATTCGATCTAAACTTCCTGCAGCTAAGAGAGTGTTATCGAAATTCACTGCAATATCCATGATCTCAGCAGATGCACCCCTGAATGTAGCTAACAAACGTCCATCTATGGTACTCCATACTTTAACCAGTAGATCGTCAGCACCGGTTATGACGTATTTGCCAGTTCGATCGTATAAAACACAATATACTGCAGACAAATGACCCAGCGTATGTCGATATAATTGCATTTTG
Source organism: Cephus cinctus (assembly GCF_000341935.2). Classification (NCBI taxonomy): domain Eukaryota; kingdom Metazoa; phylum Arthropoda; class Insecta; order Hymenoptera; family Cephidae; genus Cephus; species Cephus cinctus. The sequence goes on from NW_014333313.1 coordinate 2,104,707, forward strand.
CTGTAAAACTTTGTTTGAATTGCCTCGTGTCGACTGAGGGGACCTGAATTCTCTCTTCCCTGGAGTACACGGACTGTGGAATAGAACACCAGCATTCAAATGACATTTAATATCATGATCATCATTGTACACTTCAATACAATATAACATATGTAACAACTTACCAATATTGTGAGTTAACGTACTGGATGGAAGATGGAGGAAAGGCTTTCCTCCCAGCCTTCCAGAGTATGCCATGACTCCACGTATTTGATGTAATAAATCTACAGTTAATATAACGTAATATATAAATTACCATAATATAAAAAGGAGCTGCCATATGTCTGCGATATTTTAATAATGGTACTACCTGCGTGTGTACGCAGTAAGGACTGCCTGCCTGCCCCAAGTAAGGAAATAGCCCCAGGTACACATGGTGGTACTTCTTTTTCTAATACAGGTCCAATACGTGCACATATTTGCAATAAATGATTTTCTCCCAGGTGAGGATACTTTCTTTCCTATTAAAAACCATCATAACGTACAGAACTTTAATTAGCAAGAATCTTACATGCAAAAATTATTCAAGAATATATCAAATCGATAAAACAAGAACAGCAGGCATATACATATAGAAAAAGGACTTATTAATTTATATCCTCTTTCACAGTAATTATAGTTTTAGTGTATTATTTGTACAAATAAAAGCCATACAACTTATAATCTAATATAAGCTTTTGATTATAAAATTACATATCATTTATCCAAAAAATGTTGACACATTCCAATAATATCTTTCTTTAGCATTATTATTGTATAATTGAAGAGAGAAACGTTAAGGTCAGAATATTTGTTCCCCGGCATGATTTTAAATCCTGATTAAAGTAGTTCCCTCTCTTAACCAATCACAGAGAATCCTGCAAAGCATAAGCACACCAGATGGCGCTAACATCATGCATGAGACCTGTTTCTATAAATAAGCCGTGAACATATATATTCATTGATCAGTTCGCACAAGATGGCCGAAGAGAAGAGATCATTGGTGGATTTCTTAAGTGGTGGGGGATCTCTTGTGCAATAGCGATGCTAAGTTTAGGAGGGAGAAATTTACAGAAGGGATAGGAACGGGGTAGTATCCCGATAGGGGTACGTTATTTGCCCGTGGAAGGACAGTTTCAAAGAATGAACTATTTAGAGATGCGTCCTATCCATTTTTCAATAACTCAACGCCGAGGAAAAGGTGCATAATGACCTAATTACTAGAGTCATCAATGCGCAATTGACACAAAGCACAAAGAACGCAAAGTCATTACTTACCAATTCTTCAAATGTCTGATTATGGGTATTTCCCTCCCAATCAACCCTCTGGGGCAAAATCTGCACAAAAATAAGATACTTTGTTATGACAACTGATTCATGGGGTCAAAATCGCGGGGGTCGCGAACATCGGATGCACGTCGAAAATTGAGGTCATCGACCTTGCAATTCTAATGTTTTGACAAGCAGAAACCACGTGCAAACCATGTGGAGCCACTAGCTGTGTACAGTGACCCCCGGCAAAACGTCAACTCAAACCAATCGTCTTACCTTAGCCCGCTCTAATTCGCGCTTGAGCGTCTGAAAAAAGTGAATTTTTCATGAGTGTCAATCGGGGTAGTTATGTGGAGCTTTAATTCGAGTGGTACTCACAGTTGCGATCTCTCGACAGGGCCCGGCCGCCAGGAATTTCGCGATCAGGAAGTACAGCTCTGCAATAAAGGAACGCTGGTTAGGAACAAATCGCGTACACGCTCTCTCCGTTGCGGACGGTCAGGGTGCCTCATCGGCCTCATTTGTTACCTGGTGCTATCGCGGCCTCGTTCCTGGACACGCCGGCCTCCATTCCGCTCGGCGAATCGACGATTATTCACTCACAGACCAAGAGAAACATTTATTTTTTCGGGTCATAGCGCGGCATTACCATTTCAGATTTCATTTCTCTCTTGCGAGCCCTCGACCGCGTCACGAACACGCACGCTCACCTCCACTGCGAAAAGTAGTTCCGACCCACGCGCCACACTCCCTTCTCTTCGTTATCCAGGAACGTAGATACTTTTTCGGGAACCATGGGTCTATTGACAAGATCATTAAATTCAAAATTTTTTTCTATATTTTAACCTTTTTTTTAATTTTATATCTAAAAATACATATCAAAATTTTTGTTTGCTTCAATATAATTTGTGTCTGATAAGCTAGCTTTTTTACGAAAAATGATTCACTTAAATTATTGTGGAATCAACCTGAGTTGTGAATAGTTGAAGAATGTATATTTTTTTGAGATCTCATGGGCCGATGCTGACGATACCTCTAAAATATTTACTATACATTATATGAAGTATTGCAGCGGGTAGATAAATGTTTTTACAAGTGTATTTTCAAATCGTCGAGAGAATCAAAGTAGAGGGCGATGAGAATCTTTGTGAATTTTTACTAATATATTCCATACTTATTCCTAAATATGGGAATTCAATAATTAAACCGAGTTTAAAACATTGGTTGGATATAAACTGTAAACAATAAAGACTACTTACTACTCATATAATCTTAACCTATACTATTGGAATTTGTTGTATCGGCCATCAATACTTAATCAAAAGTACATTTAATAATGATGAAAATTAATTAATTTATATAAATTACGTTACTGATCAGTCTAAAAAATTATTTTGAATATAATTCGCTCTTAGCAATTATGTAGTTTTAAGAAAGTGTCACATGTGAATATTTGAGGACTTGAGTTTATTAAAAGAAATATATAATACATCTTATTACGCTGTAATTGTATGTGTGCACTGAGAGTCTGTGTACTAAATTTTTAGAACTATTTGCGTAAATTATCAAAAATGATTTTGAATAATCAGCCCCCCCCCCTTCAGTGGTGCCCTAAATAGCAGCACCCTTTCCGACAAAAATAATGTCGACCCTGAGGGAAAAAAATTCATAATATCTGGAATATATTATTACTAATAAATTTTTTAATATTAATAACATTATCAAAACAGCGATTTTCTTGCAGCTAAAAGAAAATACTATTTTTCGGGAAGTTACTGGATGCAATCGTAGGCGCATTAATACAAGTACCGGAAAGAAGGAATCATGGAGAGATACGTTTCAAGATGGTAACCCAGAAAATATCGGACAGAATTGTAGGTACATGCGCAGGTAGCATATGAAAATTTCTGAGATCTTCGATATTTCCGGAAATATTCCAGTAAACCTAAAAATGGGCGATACGTGATGGAAATTTTCATGTAATCTTCAAAATATTTCGATGCTCCTTACCGCTTAGAATTACATCTGAACCGATGAGAACCTTCTGAATTTTGTTCATACAGTAAATGAGATACGTGTCGGTGATTTGATACTCTCGACGTGTACCTTGTCCTCTGTGGGGTTTAGTTGTGTCACGTCAGTCACTTGCAACTGTTTGCTAATGATTTCGCGTAAAGATGAATTGAGACCCATTTTCTAGTGTATTAACAGCCAATAATATAATAATTGTTGTACAATTTTGAATTATTAAATGTAATAAACTTTTTTCATAAGAATCACATGTTTGAACATTTTTCAATTATCATTTTGTAAATCAACACTGACAGTAGAAATTACGTGATTAAATAGAACCTATTGATTGTGAAGTAAAATAAAATTATGTCTTGGATAAGAGAAAATACTTTGAATTGGATTCAGTTTTTGGCTGTTAAAATTATAAAAAGTGGAGGTGTTCCAAAACATGTAGCATTTATTATGGATGGTAATAGACGTTATGCAAATAAGAAACGTGTTGAAAAGGTGGAAGGACACACTAAAGGGTCAGTACTGTAAAAAAATATGTAATAGAATTTATATACGTAATGTTTATATTGAATTAATATGACTGAGAAATGCATTTTTAATCTTCAGATTTGATAAACTTGCTGAAACACTACAATGGTGCTTAGATCTTGGTATACCTGAAGTAACAGTGTATGCCTTTAGTATAGAAAATTTTAAGAGAAGTAAAAAGGAAGTAGATGGTCTTATGGAACTTGCCAGACAAAAATTTCAAAGAGTTTTAGATGAGCGGTATGTATATTTTATATTACGAGTCTAGTTTTGATAATCAGTTGTATAATATATCTAATGAAGAACTACAAACTCTATATTGCCTGTTGTATTTATTAATAATTAGTATCTTGAAAATATAATTCCACATAGGTCTCATACAATTTTAGGGAGATGCTGATGGAACATGGTGTATGTATTCGCGTAATAGGAAATTTATCACTGTTGCCCGAAGATCTTATCCAAACTATTACCAAAGCCATGTACATTACTAAGGATAATAACAAAGCATACCTCAATGTGGCTTTTGCCTATACCTGTAAAAATCTTGATCTCCTAATGACTTCAAATTACAGTAAACATTCCATATACAGTTAATCTTTTTTAGCTAGAGATGAAATAACACACGCAGTTAAAGATGTCGTTGAAGGTGTTAAAGCTGGAGATATTCTTCCAGAAGATATTAGTGAAAAGTTAATGTCAGAATGTTTGTATACTAACTGTTCTCCTGAACCTGATCTATTGATTCGCACCTCTGGGGAGGTCCGTTTCAGTGACTTCCTCTTGTGGCAAGTAAGTTGTTTATAATTAATAGTTATTCAATCTGCAATGCTTAAAATATTGTTAGTATTTTCAAGAATTTACTAAGCATTAAAACAAAATTAACAAACCTATTCTTAAATATCCAAAACGTTTGTTATACAAATTATTTTTAGATGTATATATTTCATATAAATAGATGTACAGATATATTTTTATCAAATGTCAAATAAAACTTCCCTTCTTGAACAAATAATTATAAAATTATTATATCAAATTTATTACAATTTATCAAAAATCAATCCTTATACTTATCAAATTGATTCCAGACAACTTGCAGTTGCATTTATTTTGCTGATGTACTTTGGCCAGAGTTTAGTGTGTGGGATATGCTAGCTGCAGTGTTCTACTATCAAAGGTCTTCCTCTGATTTGGAGACAACAAAACAAGAACAGAGTAACAATGTAGTAAAACATACTAATAGAGTAGCTACGTATATTAATAAATTGCAACGGAAAAGGGAAAATCTATCTCTAGCAGTGGTACAATCATAGCGGAAATAATATTGATATAATTTCAATATTTAAAGCGGCATATTTTTATATCAATGTATAAATATTATATATCTGAGCAACAAAAGATTAGTAAATGGGTATAAATGGGTTATCCTATAACTGTATGATACAAACGATGCACTTCGTAATATTGTATATTAGTTATATAATTATATGTATCGTATGCAATGTGTAAAACGATTTGTAATCGTATTATCGTACTAGTAGCGAACCTTATGATGCGTCAGGAAATAAATGATTGACACTTACAGTGATCATTGATAAGTCTTGTAAACATTTCTTTTGAAATCGTAAGCAATAAGCCAATTAATATATTTATATATGAGGTCTTTTATTTGTATAAAAAATCCGACAACAAATTAATGAAAAATAAAATCACTGAATAAAATATAAAAATATTCTTCTAATCCTTGGTGTGGAATTTATTTCATTACTTTTACAAATTTCAATCTCTGATTATTATTAAACCTTTATATTTTTGATACTAGTACAATTAAATCATATGTTAATATTGTCTATGGGCATTCTTTCCTAAGTCACAAATGTTCTTTTATATATTAACTAAATATATCTTTTATTTTTCTTTAGTTTACAGTACTAATTTAACATATAACTCGTTACTAGCAATAAATCACAAAATAAAATGTATAATATTAAAATGATAACGATATTTTAAAGAATAGTTATGGTAATCATGATTCCTACAGCGGTTGATATTTATCACACGACTGCGGGTTCATTCCAATAAATAAATATTTGTCGTGACAAATATCGATAATAATATAATTTGCAACGCAACGACGTAATTACGACTCGTAATAAATACGCAAATACGTAAAATATTTGAAAAATTTCTCAAGTGTAAGTTCATTACCAACGTTTAAAGAATAGCAAAAAATGAATTGCCATGATAAAATCGATCCTTTCAAAGAATTATCCCTTACATATTTACAAAAACAATGATGACTAAAATCCACCATGATGAAAAATAACCACATTACAGAATAAAAAGTACTATCAGTAGGAACTGTAGTACTCATGTACTCGTCTGTGCTGTAAAAAATACTGAGTTCTTTGTACAGAATTCGTACAAAAATGTATATACGAGATTATTTCGAGTTATAAGGTGGATGGAACGATCGACGAGCAGAAGGTTGCCGTTGTCTAGCTAGGAAGGATTGTCCTTGTCCAGGACTGATAGCAGCAAGACGTTGATCAACAGCTTCCCGATGACAAGTTGCTCCCAAACGATAAAATGCTGTAAGCATAAGCTTTTCTTCCATCTCCCGGATAACTTTACTCTCTTTGTACGAACGATTCATGTCCTCGATGATCTTACGCTTTTCCATTATCTGATTGCGCAGTAGTTGCAATTCGGATGCTGGCAAACTATTTTGTTTAGGGTCCAGACTCTTTATGACATTCTTAGCTTTTTCTATGTATTTCTTGTAACGCTCTTCCAATTCCGTGTTCTCATATTCCTTGCGCGTAATAGATTCCTGTAGTGCACATGCCTTTTGTTTTTGAGTTTGTAATGCAACGTCTTTCTCCTCCAACAACAAAGTTATACGTTCACGTTCCGCTAAAGACTTTCGTATTTCGTCCTGCAGTTGGGCAATTTTTTGCTGAAGACCTGTGCTATCGGTTTTACTGTCTCCACTTGATTGATTCTCTGTAACTTCTTCTAATTTGTTTTCTAATTCTATTATCCTTTGATTGGCCTTGCGATTCTGACCTCTTAAAGTATTGAGTCGCTCTTCAGAGTCCTCCAGTAATGCTTGTACCGATGGCAGCTTATCCTCATTTCCTTTTTGATTCAGTTTTAGCATTTTATTTTCATGCTGCAAGCGCAAGAGTTTCTCTTTCATTTCAGGTAATGCCATTTCTGTACTTGCGACGCTATTCATTGTGGATGGTTTAGCATTGTTTTCAGTAGCTTGAAGTTGCGTACACCTTAATTCTTCATTAGTTTCTTTTAGTGCATCCCTCTCTATGACCAGGCGATCTCGTTCTCGCTGCACAGCATTAAGTCTGGCTTCCATTTTCTTTGCTTCAAATTCAAGTTTATCAGACTTGTTAATCTCCTCGTCAAGCTTGTGATGAACCTCAGTTAATTGTTTTTTGCAGAGTTCCAAATGATTTCTTAAGACTGTTGCCCTTTTTGCTTCTTCTTCGTATTCCATGTTGGACTGCATGTATTCCATATTTTTATCTTCTAGCATTTTCACCTGTCTTTTCAAATCACTTAAATCTTCCATCTTCTTTTTATACGATTCAATAGTCAATTCGTATTTATCTACTTTATCTGCAGTTTCCCTCAGTGCATCAACTTCATCTTTCAAACGATTAGATTCCTCTGCTGCTTTCTGTAAATCTTCTTGTTTTGATTGCAATTCTAGAACTTCTTTTTCTAAGAGTTCCACTTTCAATCTGTAATCGTCTCTCGACGTTTCCATTTTAAACATTTCATCCTTCAGTGCCTCAACTTGCTTGCGGAGACCAGAATATTTTAAACTAGATCCAGTGTCCTCAGGATTTTCAAATTCTTCTAAGCGGTCTTGTAGTTTTTTATTCTCTACCATCAAACTTGCTTTTTCCTCTTGCAGAAGGGATAGTTGTTGATCAAGTTCATGGCATCGTTGTGCTAATTGGTCCCTGGTATCAACTGCAACTTGTAATTCTGCTAATAATCTCTGTTGAGCACTGTCTCCTAAATCCAAAGTTTCAAAATTGAGACTAGCGCCAAGACTAAGCCTAGGGCCATGCATACTTCCTTCCAGTTCTTGTATACTCTGCATAATAACTTGTTGGACAGCTTCTTCCATTCCCATAATACGAGTTATATATTGTTGTTTCTGATTACAGTTAACAGCACATCCTAAAACAAGCTGTAATAATCGACACAACTCTTGATTATCACAATGCTCTCCGATCTTAGTAGCATCTGGCTTAACATATCCAGCAAGTTGTTGATTTAAACATTCTACATAGTACTCAGTAACAGCCTCAACAATCTTCTTTAAATTGGATACCTTTAGACGCCAGTTTGTACCTACGTCTGTTTTGATCTTAGCTCGCCAAGCTGCTGTAAACCATTCTGGTGCTATTTGAGCTAATGCTTCAGCAAGTGCAACTCCATCACTTATATCTTCAGCTGAGCCGTGAGAGGCTTGTAGGTTGAAGGTATCCAACCACTTGATCAAACTTGTTAAGTGCTGATCACTCATATTTATCTTGGTAATACATTCACTGTCCAAAAGTATTTTTAAAAAACTATCAAAACTGATAGTTACGAAATTATATTTCTGCGTTTGTTTGGTCCAGCAGGTCTTATTCTATGTCAGCGCATATCGATACGCATGCATATCGACGTATACTCTTGATTGCTTGCAAAGAATACAGAATACACTGTATTCATCAAAGGAATCCTGAGAAACCGTACCACTATTTCGAGGTGGAGGCCTCGTTATTGCTCTTAGCTGATGTCACCGTGGAACATGGTAGAACAATTCCACTACATATGAGGTGTACTAACACAAACTTATCAGCTGGACTGAAACTTCAAACGTTTTTGGTCCTGCATGTTTTTCATTATATTGTCTGATTTAACATTATTGAAACTACTTTACCCTCTCAATGCGAGGTAAGTGCCAAAGTAACTACCGCCACAGCTACCGACTGTAAATAATATCGTTAACTAAAAGGATAAATATACTAACATTTTGTGGATACGGCGTCACGCAAGCCTGGAGAATCCCATGTGATAGAGTCTGCTGTAACTATATTTTGCGATTAGTGCGCGTGGCTGACCGCATGTGGCATAAAGAATTTGATTTGTAACTTTTATTCTTGTCTTAAGAATAAAAGGATGTCTAAGAAAGTTGATCGCACAAGAATAGACGTCTTTGGAACTAATGCAAGAGTAGAATGTACTGCTACTGCTCTTTCCCACAGTGTGCTCGCAGGTGTAATAGGTTATAATTGTTTTTTGTTTTAAACTGTCCTTCCAAGAAGTCACGTTATTGCCATACTTATAATAAATATTCTTCTTGTAGGAGTTTTTCTTCCTCTTACTCTGAAATATATTAAAATTATACCTATAACAATCCAAAGCCAATCCTTGATGGCATTGGTAGGTTGTGGTACTTTATCATTGCTTGTTTTAAAGATAGAAATGGCCTATTGTCCGCCTGATGAATTGCCACAGAAAACTACAAGGGTGTGTTGAACAGTGAATATTTGGTTTACGTTTGGGTAGAAACTGTTTGAGGAAAATCAACATGCAATTTGTTAGGAAACTGGCATGTTTAATAACCAAGAGAACATCTAATTATTGTAAACTAAGGATCACCTGTAGAAGTAATACATATATACCTCAGATCATAATTTCAAGATTTAGACATGAACTACCAGATTTAGAAGATGACGAACAAGAAAATGAAATGTATGATACCATGTCTGCACAATATCTTGGTAAAGCTATAGCAGGTCATAGAGTATTTGTTGTTCAACCATATATAAAATGGGGTCGAGATAAGAAAAGAAATACAACACCAGAATTACAATTAGCTGAAGCAGAAGCACTGATCAGAACTCTGCCTAATTGGTCAGTTGTAGAAAGATCGTTTGCTCCATTGTTATCTTTGCAGAAAAAAAGATTGCTTGGGTCAGGAAGTTTAGAAACTTTGAAAACAAAGGTTCGCAGTAATAATTATGTCACTGCTGTGTTCATAAGTACAAATGTGCTAAAACAAGTGCAGTTAATTGAATTACAAAATGCTCTGGGAGTTCCTGTATATGATCGCTATGGAATAGTCATTCAGATATTTAGAGCTCATGCGAAGAGTCGTGAGGCGAAATTGCAAGTAGCTTTAGCAGAGATTCCATACTTTTGGAGCAAAATAAATACAATAGCGGATCAGCGTGGTGGGCAGATAAATTTAATAGAATCTAGGAGAAAACTGCTCCAAGCTCGCGAAGTGAAATTAAAAACTGCATTGAAGAAATTAAAAGGCCATCGAGAGTTACTAAGGTCTAGTAGACAAAAATCCTCTATACCTAGTGTAGCTGTAGTGGGGTACACAAATGCTGGAAAAACGTCTTTAATAAAAGCTTTAACTGGTGATGACTCATTGGAACCAAAAAATTATTTATTTGCAACACTCGATACGACTGCTCACGAAGGAATACTACCATGTAGATTAAAAGTGCTCTACATGGATACAATAGGATTTATTCAAGATGTGCCAGAAGCTCTCATAGAACCTTTTGTAGCCACATTGGAGGACGCCATGATTGCGGTAATTTTTCAACATGTATACATTCTTAAAGTACGTTGCAAAATTTATTATTTTCAGGACGTGATAGTTCACGTGCACGATGTTAGTCATCCTGATAGTCGAGCACAATTTGACCATGTTCATCGAACAATAAAAAATTTAATCGACGATGAACGACCAATAATAGATGTAGCAAACAAATGTGATCTTGCAAAACCAGATGGTATTCCAAACGAAGTCTTACCGGTATCGGCAGTCAATTTTACAGGTAATGTTTATGGTTAAGGAAGTTTACGGAAAGAATTTTTATCCTATTTGTCGCTAGGGTTATTAAATTGTGAATTTAACAGGTATTGACCTATTGAGACTGCGAATCCAAAAGAAACTTCTAGCAGCAACGGGTCGTCTGTCTATAAGAATTAGAGTGGAATCTGGAAGTCGAGCAGCGGCATGGTTGTATAAAGAAACTGCAGTGACAAATGCTGAACCCGATCCGAAGAATCTACAGTATTTATATTTGGACGTAATAGCTACAGAAACGCAACTTTACAAGTTCAGGCACTTTTTAAAGCAATAAAGCGCTAGTAAATGTACAGCATCACTTTACAGTTTTCACAGTCTTGGCAGCCTGGTACCGTCATTGAAACCTCCTTCGTTTTTATGGTCCACCCTATAAATGTGCATAACACGTGTTGCCTCGCACTAGCAGTTTTAGGCATCTAAATGCCAGATGCATGATCGGTCAATGAAAAGCATCTAAATTTAAAGGTAAGGAAAATTATTATCAATCAAGAATGGGGAAGCAGTATTGCAAAAAATTAATGCAATGTAACACGATAACATAACGTGGGACATTGATTTAACTAAAAGTGGAGTATACTCCAATCTCAGAAATTATTTAAAAATGGAACAATTGAAATCAAATTTGAAATATGTAAATGTGGTCGTGGTAAATTTCAAAATCGCACATAGTGGTATAAACCATGTCTAATGAAAATCACGATAAATATATAAAAAAAAGTAGAAAAAGTTACAGTCATAAAGGAATTCATGCATGCGTCATATTTTCGAGAATACATGAAGCGTTAATTAACAAAAAATAACTGATAAGAGTATAACGTATATGAATAACAATTCTAACAGATAACCGTGATAAAGAAAAAGTGGAGTAAAGCAGGAGTCGCCGCATGGCGACGGGAAATGAACGAGATAAGGAAGTTTGTGCCTCTTGAAAATCAACTAAAGTTGGCGAAGGCGAGGCGAGGAATTCTAGTCGTAAGAATAAATTAAACCATGGCAAAGTTAATTGATACACGCTCAGAGCCACAAGGAGCCGGAGAAAATAATCTCGCGAATAATGTTGCCTAGAAATTTGGGATGGTGAATCTCAGTGAAAATGAAAGCGAACCGCAATAGGCCAGCAAGTGGTGTGATTTAACAGGTGTGAGAACGTAATTAATAGAAGTACAGGTCAAATGGAGCATACTACAGTCGGTTGTATTACTGTTGTTAAAAAATTAATAAACTATTGTACTTACATAGTTCCACTTCCGCTGGGTTTAAGTAATGTCATTTGGCGTGTCAGAAGGTTATCGGATAGGAGCTGGGCTCGGAATTAATTAGAAACGTGACGTAGCTTTGAAATAGTTCTCACTCATTACCGCAATTGGAGTTGATTCCTAATGCCGAGTTAGTTTATCGCAGTCTAACCCTTATTGCTGAAATTTACATCCTTGAACGAGATACATCATTATTGAAGTTCAAAGAATTTATGAAACACGAAACCTACAAATTATAAACTGTTACAGGAACGTTATACTTCGAGTCACATCGTAGTCAACTAAAATGCACTTTACATATCGCATAGATTATTAAATGAACCAAGTGAAAACTTAATTATCATGGAGATAGACGGTCTCGTGCTAGAGAACTAATTTCTACAATTTCAGAGTATTTACTTATGTACGATGTCCATCATGATATAAAGCGGCATGGAGTGTTCATTAACTTCCATGCATATTATAATACACGCCATGATAAGTGCTTCATAAGAGATTCTCACATTGTTAATTACACATTCCCTAATATTAATGCGAAACGCAAAATGCGTACTGAAGGATAATATTTTTTTTTTGTATTATCCGAATAATAATGTAAACGTATATGCAGAGGTCTGTGAACTGTATAGCGCTGCTAGACCGTATTTAATGTTTTAATTACTTTGCCATATAGGTAGGTACGTGTAGTGTATTATATGATGAATAGCGAGTGATAAACAGTCGTGTAATGCAATGACTGACGGCTAAGCTGATTTAATTAGTATTGCGTATTGAGTTAGGTGCAAATACTGTGATATTTCGTATCTCGTTTCAGTACTGATTTTCGTAATAGAACTTTACGCATTCGGCTAACCGGCTTCGACCATGTCCTCATCATATTTTATAATGGCCATCAATTGCGGTGGACTTTCGTTTCGAAAACCATATCAAAGAAATTCGCAAAACAGCGTCCATGATGAGGTACAGCGATAATCGAAAAATTCATAGATTCGTTATCAGTTTGATTAATTTGAAACATCTCATTCTGAAATAGAATTGAATGGATAAGAAAGTTTCTCTCTAATAAATAATTTTGCTGTTATATAAAATCGTTTTGTCTAGAACACGGAGGATTATTGAAGGGCTGATCAAAGTTTTCCTGCGTACAGTCCAGCAGACAGTGCTTGTAACGCTGTCAGAATGGTCTATTAGTCCACGAAGCGTAATCCATTCATTGACTTCTCAAGAGCGGCCAACCAATTCCTCCTTTATGCTACTCGGCGTACTTTGTCCATCCCACTCACCGGATACAATAAGCCAGACTTTACAATTGTAGAAGCGACCGAGGAGGAACAAATTAGAAAAAAATGGAGAACCACTGTTAGCATGAGAATAGCAGGGAGTAGGCGCACGCGAATTAGCTAAAGCCTAGAGTATGCTAAAGTCTCTGACATTAGATCCATTCGTATCGCAATTCTCATGCACCTATTCCTTACTACTCCAAAAGAACCAGTGACACTCATAACGATGAATGAAACGAGTCGACGTCTCAGCTGTCGTCCCGGATATGACAAAGGCGCCATCTACATTACCTTTTCTGCTCCTTTGTCAGTTTGATTGGAGTCTATCAGCATATGGGGAGGAGAAATGATCAAAGATCAAAAAGGAGCATACAGGACCGATGCTCCAGACAGAGAAGGTAAAGGAGATTGGAAGAAATCTGCGAATAAAATCCAACAGAAGCAGGGTGTTGGTTGGCCTGCGGGCGTGGGAGCTGGGTGGTTTAATTTTGGTAGAATGAGTAGTACACGCAGACTGGGGGTAGCCGAATGTGTGCAGTATGGTTAGTTGAAGGATAGGCAGGGATAGTACGAGGAGTGGAGTCGCGCAAGTGCGTGGAACGCGGCTAGGGGAGCCCAGTCGAGTCCCGTGAGTCCGGGCAAGCAGAGAGACTTAGTACGGTGGTGTAGCGTCCGGGCCGAGCCGCCATCCCATCGAAAGGAGGCACGGTGCGCGGTGAATACGTAACGTAACGTGTCAAAAGGGAGCCTCGTTAACCGGGGAGGAACTCAGTAAAACGTACAGACCTGCCGGGCACAGGCAGGAATCGTGGCCGAAGGGCCACTCTCGTGGGCCGTGGCTCTCGGGGAGGTCCGGTGAGGCAAGCTGTCACTTCGATCGCCATTTTAGCGCCGCGGAGGCACGGGAATGCGCGGCGGACCGGGCCATAGGAGGAGGACACTGGACGCAAAGTGGAAACCGGCTAGCCATGTTTTCGTGAGTTTCCACGTACTGAAGAAACGGTGAGGAGCAGTGAAGAGTTTAGTGGTTCACTAGAGGAACGAAGGAGGTGTCGCTGGAGTAGGCAAGGGAATAGTAGGAATAGGAGCACAAGACGAAAAGTGGAACCAGAAAAGGAGACGAAGAAGAAGACCAAGAAGTAGTTGTAGTATTGTAAGGAGGAGCAAGAAGAGGAGGCAGAGTTGGTAGTACGAGCCAGTGAGAGAGAGTGTCGGTGTGTTGTGGGAGGCAGAGCATCACTCTTCCTCTGTGTCTTTCCACCTCGATATCCCGGCCTTCCCTGTGACTTCGTCTTGGTCTCTCTTTCTATCTCTCTTTCTCTTTCTTTCCTTCTATCATTCCTCCTCACTCACTCATTCACTTACTCACTCTCTTTCTCTCTTGAGCGTTGTTACGAGCGTCTCCAACTCGAGAGAGTTCCGCCGAGGCAGGGCATAACCTAGCAAGGCCCTTTCTGAACGTCCAGGATGATGCGCTAGTGCGCCAATGCGGCATGCATCCTATTTGTTATCACAGGCTTGAATCGTGCACGCCTTTTTTCCAAGGAGCGACACAACACGACTGTTCGGGATGTCAACGGTTTGCATGATCCTACCTAACAGTTTTCCAACAGGAATATCCTGTTTAACTTGAACCACGACGCTACACTAGTTTCATGCATTCGAATAGGACGAGTAACAGGAGAGAAGAGAGTGAATAAAAGTTGCAAACGCGAAACCTAACTAATAATTTTGTATCAACGTGTTGTGATAAACGGATC
Source organism: Cephus cinctus (assembly GCF_000341935.2). NCBI lineage: Eukaryota > Metazoa > Arthropoda > Insecta > Hymenoptera > Cephidae > Cephus > Cephus cinctus. The sequence goes on from NW_014333313.1 coordinate 2,119,762, forward strand.
TTATCGATATCGGCCATAGTTTGATGATCTCATAACAAACGATAAACTCTAACGAAATATATGAGATACAGGATATATTAATGTTTCTAGGTACATACCTTGCTGGCTCAGAATTGCATCGAGATTTCTCAAAATATCAACCAGCTTTCGTCCAGTGTAAACTTGCTCAAAGGATAAAGCATTTAAATACGGAAAATCGAAGGAATAAACAGGATGATTCTGCGCGTCTAAAAGGACCCTCCTAGAGATTGTAATATCAGAATCAGAGCTATCCTTTGACTTCCTCAGCAAGCGGAACAGAGGAAGGTAACTAAGTTCTTATTGGCCTGGTTCAAAGGTCATTCGGTGCATACGGTGTCTTCGAGTAACAGTGAACAGTGCCGTTCTTCCTAAGAACGATAAGTGAAGTTCTGAACCGCGACAGTGTGTGTAACAGATCCTGTGCGTGCCAAGTGTGTGAATAATTGGTGCACGTTGCTACGCACATCCTCAGAGTGACATCCGTACGACATTGGGGCTGTATGACTGATTTTACTCCAGCATCCACTCTTCTAATCAGGATCTGATTCCCCGTGGGACTAAGACGGCGCTGCTTAGGTATGTTGTACTCCATCTTCTAGACTCCCGCTAAACCTGTTTATACGTCATATCCTTATCGATTCTCTTTCTGATGGGGATGTCTTTTTGGAGTTGAGAATGGCTTTGCCCCATTATGACATCATTTCCATCAACTTAGGGATAGGCAATGTGCATCCCCTTACCGTGATTCTTTTTTTTTTCTCAGTGCTTCTCCACCCGCCATTTCCTTCACTTCTTTCAGAATGGTACGCCTGGCAATTTAAATAGAACTCTGAAGTAGTCAGAGCGCGTGGGGATCACGTGTTGCTGTGATTTCATGATAGTAAGGGTAAGCATGCTTATTCGAGATGGAAAGACGATCACTGGGGATGACCGTTGCTGCTCCCTTTTGGAATCCTTTGGAACCAAGCTCTTATCTCTTTTATTCAAAACAGCCTTAGAAAGGATTTAGAGGGAAGGTCAAGAAATAGATGTACTAGGTGAATTATTTGTAAACGAACAAAAAGCATAGTGGAGATATAATAGTATACAGAGAACGAAGAACTCTCTCACTTTCAATGGCCTGCTTTCTGTCGTTAACCTCAAACAATGTGTTAGGATTTTCTGTGTGGGAACCATGTTATTGCTACAGCTGATAAGGATGCACTATCTCGATTATGTGAAACTGTATACATTCATTGAGTAGAATTTCTTATTAATTACACGCTCCTTTGATTATTATTTCACACGAATCTGAATGCTCATCGGGGTGTGACAATGCGACTTTCTAGATTTAAAAAAGCGAACCTAAGGCGACTCACTGCCGGGCAAGGCTTTTCAATCGATATTTTAGTTTTAATTAGTTTTCTTTTCTACAAGTAAATTGACGTTTGAAAATGTCACGCAGTCTCAATCCACAGGAGCAATCGTCCAGTCTGTATAAAATTGCTTTCAGTAACTTTGAACGTGCACCACCGGGTTACGTTGAACTTAAAGCTAAACAACTTCTAGTAACATGTACAAGACGGTTGTACTCGCTATGACGCAATGGTCATCACTGGCACAAACCGACACGGGTACACGAAGAAAAGAAAGACCAGAGCATACAACACCAGCCATTCCAGTCCTAGATTCTTGGATTCGTATCCGTGAGAGAGGACCCAACCTCGCCCATCCCACGGGTCCTAGGTTCACGTTTTCAGAGACTCTCTCTCTCTCTCTCTCTCTCTCTCTCTCTCTCTCTCTCTCTCTCTCTCTCTCTCTCCTCTCTCTCTCCTCTCTCTCTCTCACTCACACCATGTCTCACCACTCCTTTCGTAGTTCCTTGGTACTTTCCCTCCTTCTATCCCTTACACGAACCTCAAAACTTCTTCAGGCTTCGAGAGATATTCCCCTGGTCCCTTACCCTCGTAGAAATTCTCTCCTTCCGCTCGTAACGAAAACTTTAGAGTCTTTACGGCGCAGTCGGCCCTATACCAAGTCGGCCATCACGAAATTCTTCCCTCGTTCCGCGCCCACGGCCCTTCTCTTTACCTTCCTTTTACTATACCTCGGAGCTCACCGTGTAGTTACTATTCCGATTGTAGGTGTGCGTTATCTATCCGTAGACCAGGTACTCCTCTATTTTCAATTGAAATTGATCTCCAGCGCAGAGATTCCGTGAATCCTCGAGTTTCTTATCCTTCTGTAACCCCAACATGGCGGAAGGTCGACCAAACGTGGGTAACAGTACAGTAGTTTATATAGAAAGGATAGATAGTCAAGCCATAGAAGTACTATAGCATTCCAGCTGTTCAGAATCTCCAAGGAGATTCTAGCGCGAGCTGCTCGTCAGGATCCTTGTGTTTCACCGAGGTCGTACAGAGGTACACCGGATCCTGAGTGACCTCGAGACTTCTCATCCTTGGATCTTCCCGAAGATAATACCGACAGGATTTCTCTGTTTTTGAATTTTCACACTGCGTGAATTCCTCGTGTCCCAGATCTCTCCTTGGCTCTCATTAACTTTCTCACACTTATCCTTAACTTCATAAATTAAATGAAGAATACGTACTGTGTTAGGGCATGCCCCCGTTTTACAGACATTCTCCACGTGTCGCCTCGATTGTATTCAGCCGCAAGAGGGATTCTCATGAGAAAATTAGAATCGTCCATTACCGTTCTAGCTGTGCAAGCAAATCTTACCGAGAAGCCTCGCCCTTCCCACGAGTACATCGTAGGTACTTATTGAGAGCAGCCTCGCCCTGACGCACCTCCTCTCTTACCTTCTCGACCTTCTCGTCCTTCTCATCTGGACCTCCCCTTCCATCTAATCCCTCCCGGAAGAGTGACCACCCTCGCTCGCACGTGCACAGCCTCTACTTGGTAACCGTACTCGACCTCCTTCCTTTGCGGAAAAGATTAACGCACAGCTGCTTCGACCGAGACACTGGACCGAAGGTTTCTTGCTCATCCGAACCGAGCTCGTGCCTCCTTGGCCTTTCTTACATAGCCGGTATATGCACGTCAGAGTCAACCACGTATATATACTTGTATGAGTAGATATATGTGTATGTGATAATAGACACGATTTCCTTGTCACGCTCCATTCCTTTCGTCTCGAGCGGAACACAATTTTTCGTAACCATTTCGATTTAAATGCACGAAATCTTTCGACATACTATACCTATAAGTGCATAAATTCGATCTCACGTCCTACGGTGTGTATCCAGAGTGGCAAGAAGCGGCACGGTTTGCCTCTTTCCACTGGAATAGATTAGACTCTCCGGTACATTGGCGAGATTGCGAAAGTAGCGAGAGACGGGCGCGTCGTTTAGCATGCTAAGGCATCCTGGAACGTGAAATGTTTGTGCTACCGCGTGCTTCTCGGACGTGTCGGGAAAGTAACGAGACGTATCGAGGTGAATTCAGGCTCAAAGCGATGCGGCGAGTTCGGCGTGAATCATTCCTTAAGACCTGCTCGGGCTGACGAGACCACCGAAAACAAGTTCGGACAGGTCTGTGCCGCCGTCGTATTCTATATGAATCAAGATGGCGCCAGTAGCTGTCGATTAGCGTTAAAAACAAAGAGACGGAGTTTGATATAAATTGAAATAGAGGGATTGTGCAATATAGAACCTAAAGCAAGGGTCTATTTGGTTGGCGCGTGAAGTTCGCTTCAAAGAGGGCTAGCAGCTCTGTTCATCCATCCATTCCGTTCATCTCTCTCGCACCCTGTCCGTCCGTCCCTTTATAAACGTTTCTAAACGCAACTTGCACGTTTCTCGTGCCTCGAGCTTTTCAACCCCTTTTTTCGCAGTGAGATACTATCCCAGGGAGTAGTGACACGAGTACGTACTCCTGGCATGCTCTACTACCTGAATCATCCAATTGAGTCTCCTCTTACGCAGGCAGAGGCATCTCTCCTGAAGAGATTAGCTCGGTGTCACGGTTAAGTCCCATCCAGCGCCCAAGGTCCCACCTTTGGTTTGATCACGGTCTTCATTGTTCTACCTTGGAAGAAGCCGTGCTCTTTGCCAATTGGGACGAAGTCCTCCGAGCATTCTTTTTGTTCCTAGCCTCTTTCGCTTTTTACTCGCCGTTCGTCTCCTACCGTATTCGAGACGTCATTTTCTTTTCGTTTTGTTCTACTTGCATCTTTTTCACCACCGCGCTCCTTTCCCCGTCTTCCCCTTTTGCATACTCGGATCGACCGTACAGTCGGTCGGCACGGACGTTCGTCAGGCTACCTCAAGTCTCTTGTCGCGCTGGTTAGTTATCGTCTCTAGGATGTAGGTAGACGTGGGACGAATGTAGGTCCCAACTGTAGGTTGGAATTATGATAATCTCATGCAACCCTCTCAACAATGTCCCACTCTTCTTCCGCGTACGATTCATTACGGTCTTCCGGAACGGGGATCCCCGCAGTAGCAGCTTACACTATCCCTCTAGTTCTCTTTCTCTCTCTTGATCTCCCCTGATCTCTCCGGTTGCCTCTCTCTTTCTACCTACGTCTCGTTTGCATACCTATGTGCATACATGCCGTGACTACGTGCATGCGCGCAACACATAAGGGTCGCCGACTCGTGCAGTTGGCCCCCATTCCCTCGTCTCCTCTCCCCCCCCCCCCCCCCCCCCC
>NW_014333313.1:2124858-2134504 GCF_000341935.2 Cephus cinctus
CCCTCCCCCCTCGACTAGTCGGCTGTGTGCATACACACATTCTTCTTGTCGAAGTGAAAAATACGAGTTTGCCGACGGGCCCCCTGATGTCGGTAAGAAAAACTGTCGGTAATCAGAATTTTCAGCACGTAGAGAGAGGAACCTACGGATATACGCATCTTCTGGTAATAAGTCAGCCGGACCAGTTCCCTCGTAAATCAACCGACGTACCCGACTTTTCCGTCATCCTCGTGAATTTTCACCAGGTCTCACGTACACGCTCGCATACATTGATCTCGTGAAATTGGTAGTCCGATCCCGCCATGCGATCGGTAAGAAAGGACTCATTTTCCAACTTGAATTTCCCAAGAGCATTGTAGAGCGGCGGTGGTGATGGTGGTGGTGGCAGTGGCAGTGGGGCGCCTTATCTTATTATCCTCAACGTTTTCCTTCCCGAGTTAGAAACTAAATAATGGGCAAGAGACCAGTTGCAATAGGCTCCTCCGATCCTTACTTGGATCTTTTCCACGTAGGGCGGACGATAATATTATGCGGGATTGAAATATTGGCCGGAGGAGAATTGAATTGCCGCGAGTTACGAATACGTCAACGTTTTCATTGACTACGGCGCACTACGAATAGTGAATAACAAGAGAGCGCGTTTCCGTTGAGTTTATCGATTTCCTATCGTCCTAATGGAGAGAAGTCGTCGTCCCTCTACGCGGACGACGCCAGATACCCGAAGAAGAAAATAGTTGTGACTTAACTCGGAATGGCGATACCGTGACTAATGCATACCTCTAACCTAACCTAACCTAACTCGAATGAGTATAATAGGCTCTCGCTAGGTTATCTTAACATAACCGGTTCTTTTTTTCATTGCCTTTTTCCACCACGAAATAAACTCACCACGAATTTCTTTCTCTGGGCTGCTGGTGCAACAACGAAGAATTCTTATCTATACACTCCATTACTCTACGTGCTCTCACGGTAAGAGAAGAACAATTTCTATTTACGCTCACGTGGCAAGGTGCTGGCGTCCCCTTGGGGTAACCTATTACATCAATACATAGTTTAAGTGCCTGCCTATTGTCCTGGAATTTTCTACGGGCGGTCAATACCAATATTGGATAGGAGCGTCTGTGCGGATCGCACCGTAGTAAACGATCCACAAATACCGTAAATTCACCTCGCTACGAAGTTTCGAAGGCAGGCCGACAGATTTCACGGAGTATAAGGAGTATAACGGAGTCTGTCTACCGAAGATCGAAGTTTCGATGGAGATTTCTAGCCTGAGCCCTACGTGAGTGGTTTTGCATCCTTCGACCATTCTAACCTACAATGTACGTACATCGTCTCTTTGTAACGCGCGTGCAGGAACTACACGTTGGACAATGTCCGGAAATTCAAAATTATTTGAACGGTACCGTGATTACAGTTCACGTTTTACGTAATTGAATGATTGTGTCGGCAGAAACGTGCTCGTGTAATCTAGGTTAGGAATGCTACGAGCCTAGGAATTATTTTTCCGTAACACATCACAACCCCCGGTCTGTGACTAAGATCGCAACGTCCCGACGCCTTCGGCGTTCGAGTTTATACCGGAACGAGAGAATATCCAGCTGTTTAGGAGTAACTATTTGTAAAAGAAAAAAAAGAGACATTCTTCAATACGTTATTTTCTGCTCTATTGAAATTCCTTTGTGTGACTATAAGTAGGGTGACGGAATATTTTTTTTTCTCTTTCACTCGTATTTGAATAAGCCCGTATACGTCAATGTCAAGAGACTCGGTCGATTCTGGCGCCAACTACAGGCAACTGGCGGTACAGCCAAGGCGACGAACCAAGTCATGCAACTGAGCGTCATTAATGGCGTCCTACTTGTGGACGCCGTGCGGCGAGGTAAGAGAGGAGTATGCGTAATTCAAGGCGATGACTGTTTACGTACCTTGGGCCGTGCGTGCAACGGAGAGAGCACTACTGTGCCAGCGAAAGGCCAAACTTTGCGATAGGTTTTTGGGGGTTAAGTTATTCCACAAAGACAGATACCGAGAAGCCCTGTTAATTTTCATGAAGGAGACTGATCATTCTTTATAGAAAATGTCGACACTGTTTCGTCGCTCGTTTCTGAATTTATTCAGCACGAGCTCGACGGGCGATGATACATCCAGCTTAAGTAAGTTAATATTGACGATTGCCTAGGAGGTTACGAGTCTCGCGGCAAAGTTTCACCCTGTTTCGGTATGACTTAAATATTTATTAAGCACAGATACACCGAGCGTTCGTTAGTCACGACAGCCGGGCCGCCATCTTTTCCGAAATCTAGGCGACAATCCAGTCGAGAAGTTCTCCGGGCAAAGTGTGTAGCGCTACGAGGATCTTCCTTGTTAAATAAATTTCATTTATTCTCCAAGTTAAGCCACCCCAGTCCTGTATATCTATACGTGGCTTTACATAAGATACGTAGCCACATAGATGGTCCTGTACATAGATAAATAGATAGGTGATATACCTCTACCAACGGACCATCCCGTCTATCCCATAGCCCTCGGGGGTAACCTATCTACGTATAATACTTGGAGCCATCCAAGTTTTGCCAAAGTGCCACGACAAAGTTCCCTGCCCTCGAGTTAAATGGCGAGACAGTGAATTCCTCCTTGTGGCAGCCTTGCTTCAACCGGCCACTGACCGCTCTCTCTCTCTCTCTCTCACTCTCTCTCTCTCTTGGTCCCAATCCCTATTACCTTCTCTCACTCTCTCTCTCTCTCTCTCTCTCTCTCTCACTTCGATACACGGTCACTCTATAACCCAAGGTTCACTGGTGCCAGTGACTGTCCCGAAAAATAAAAGTCCCTAGGACATCGGTAGCCCCCTGAAAGTCGAGCGGAGTTGAATTTTCATGGGAGTGAAAAAGTTGCCGGTCTGGAACGAGTGGGTCTACATTCCGTCGGCCGATGTGGGAGGGCATGGGCCTATCCTACCTAATATACCAACGACAACGGATGTCGCGATAACACGTTTCAGAGGACGCGTATGTCATGAACAATAAGGTCTCTCCCACTCCGATCCATCTGCAGCGCTCTCATCCAATCCACCGCTCTCTACGGTTCACTCGTCAGAAGATGATACCACGTGTCTCCGTAGCACAGCGCGCATTGCTCACTCGGTCCGACTTTATTTTTTCGTCTGACGAACCTGATATACGTCGATTGTATTCGTCATCCTCGTTATTGGGCCCGACGATGAATAGGCCAGGTGGGTTTCTGGGAATCGCACGTGTACACGGCTAACGCGAATTTTGCTGATTTATCGCTCCCTATCGTTGCCAGAAGCGTCTGTCTCTCTGCGACAAGCTAGAAAATTCCTGAACGGGAAGGTCGCGAGCGCGTGGCACGAGGTCGAAATCTCGGTGGAGGTATTCCTTTGAGATTGAAGAAAAAAAAAATGAACAAGGCGATTCGAACATGTGACGGTGAGGCAACCTGTCGTTATATCACGACAGTACATCGCGTGACGTTAGGATATCCTTGAAACGTAGCTATAGAGACATACGTACCTATCATATATGCTGATATGGAGGTGGAATGAGACAGTGTGATAGGCGTAACTCGTGGACGAGTGTGGAGGTTCGGCGCTTGTGTTCAGTCAAAGAGAAGTTTAGAACAGATAGCCCGGTCTGAACAGGTAAAGCTGCAGAGAGAGACAGAGATAGAGAGAGCTGGGCTTAATGGCACACGAAAGCGCTCGTCAGATGCACCCTAATTTCAGTAGCGGACCGCTTGAATTAATTGTAATTAGCTCTGCTCCACAATGGACGTATTATGCGATACATTTTACATTTCATTTGCATACGGCCGAGTGTACCAACCCTTCGGATTATCCGATGGAGTCTCCGGTACTGTGAAACGAGAAAGTTCACATTCCTCACTAAAGAGATCAGTAGTAACCGGTCTTTATCATGGATAATTTCTCCCAAAGAATTAACTGCAGGACTATTACTGTTAATTTGTCCGACGATCGCTTTTAAAGAATTCACGCCTCTAACCCATATGGGTGCATACGCTATAGTATGTGTATATATGTATATACTATATATATATACGAAGGATTCCGGAAGTAGGGTGCATACATATACTATATATATATGTATAGACATTGAAAATTATCAATGACGTTATTTTCAGCCTAGAGTGGGACGAACGTAGCTGAGCGCGACGCGCTTGATACGCGTGGGTTGAAAACCTATATATATATTGCCATTAGCGTCTGGCGTAATTCAGGGCTTCAATCTTCGCGCTCGGATGTGAAAAATCAACGAATTAAACTTGTACGACAATGATAACGCCGGTTTAACGTGCTGCCGAGCGCACGGAGTCACGGTTAATTCTTTCCACGCGACTCGAGCCGAATGAGATCGTTACGAGTCACTGAAAAATATGAATGAGTTAATCAATTCCCAGGTGGCTTCAGTTATAACGATGTATTTTATCACAGTACGTTTGTGCATGCATATGCGGAAAGCTTCGGCGATCGATCCTATATCACGCATACGGTTGATAGCTTTCAATTGCTAATTCGTCCGCTCTTCCGTATACCCTCCATCGATTATCCATCATTACGCGGACGGTCACTGCGAGTCCGTCTAACTCCCGGAGAAATGTTCAGCAGCAAACTTTGATTGACGCTTTGTTCCCCGTACGATTAAAATTTTAATCCCATTTGAAATTTGTCCACGGGTTATATTCGGTATGAATTTTCTACCTGTACCCTCATTCCCACAGGCATATACGTGTAGCTGTATATACATTGTGTATAACAAGATAGTATTATTGTCGCTCGATACATTTTGTACACGCATGAATCATTGGAACGGCAGTCATTCCTATGCCGCGTTCACCGTACTAATACCATATGTGATATACGGAACGGGTATGGATATAGGTATATAACGCACGTATGACTGATTGCGTGAAGCCGGTGCGTGTTTTGCCTTCTCGGTATTCAGTAAGGATACAGCGGACTTTCCATAATAAGCGAATCGTTCGTGTGGCCTTTGGCTCTATAGAGGCCTCCTCTTGTGCTGACTGGTTAACACGTGATTAAACGTTAATTCGTGGTAACCTTGCGCAATGCCCCTAGTGTCGTCAGGCCAGGAACTCTTGACTTCTTTGGGTTGCGCTCTCTGTTTTTCTTGCTTCTGCATTATATACATAGGGATATATCCCTATAGCAGAATCGACACTCTAGGCGCCATTACGTACACTTCTCTTCTCGATTCCGTCCGATTCCGTCCATTAGACAGAATTCCAGCCGAGCACGGAATTAATGCCGGAGTCGCGCAATTAAACGCTAGTTCTCCCGTTAACCCTGCGTCACGGTGTCAGGAGGGCAATCGCTTTACAATTCTTCTGATTTTCGGATCCCACTCCGCTCCCGGTGACTGCTCTTCTTTTATACCGGTAAACGAATCGTCCTTAACCAACGCGAAACACGGACCTTACTTACTCTACTAGAACGATATTAACCGGTCGTGTTCCAACAGTCGTTCCCACGTTCTCTCGAGCGAGTCTTCCGCGAATACTTTTGTCTCCTTCTGTACGTCTTTGGTTTCGTTTGGTTTACCTTGTCTCGCAATACTGCACGTTACCTTACCTTACCCTGCATTGGCTTCGGCCTATAAGCCTGTCCTTTGTTATTCTACTTGCCAGTCGGCACAGCGCCCGCTACTTCTCACTGGGAATGAGAAATATGATCACTCCTACGCGTTCTGCCATTTTGAGAATGACTTCGAAGACGTCTTACGCAATCGTTAGATTCTTGACGAGATCGATCGCCGCGATTAACGACAACCGAATTAAATATCTGAAATTTATTTTAGGCACACTTTATCGGGATTACATAATTCTTCGGAGGATTCTCGTAGGTTGCTCTCGTTTAATCGCATTCGCTGAAATTTCTTGGGCAACCCATATAATACTTCTCGCTGGACAGTGACGTAGTCGGGTTTCTTGGGTGCTTTGTCGGCTCAGAGGCCAATGACGGGCTGCGTGTAGCGTTACGTTTTTCTTGAGGGACAGGCGTTACGAAATAAGGTCGAGTCGTGTCCCCACTGAGACGTGCCTCTTTGCTGCGTCTCTTCCTTCTCTTCCTTCCTTCTCCTCTTCTGCCAGTTCACGTGACTCCTATCTCCGTTGCACCCGGTGCCGTGCACAGTCGAACAATGTCGGAAGAATTAGAGTTCTCGTGATTTCGCGTCGCTTGATAACATCTTCCGGGTAATAGCCACTAAAACGTACAAGCCGCAGGTAAATTAACTTCGAAGCATTACTCGTCGCTACGGGTAGCATTACTTTATTACCTGCTCTTTTAACTCCCAGTGCTACAAACCTGCCGAGCATTGTGCACGGACAGGTCGGCTCTCGCGAGTTCGTCCTCGAATTTCTATATTGCGGAAATCTTTATGACCAGCTTCATTGACTCGTCTAGCAACATTACGGATTTCAGATATTTAACTCTGTCGCATTACGCAAATTTATATTTACGTCTTGCACTCTATTTCTACTTTGATCTTCCGCTCCACGCTTCAATTTTCTTAGGTATGTATACGTAACGTGACGTTCCGTTTGAGTTCTTGCTGGACCCAGCATCTCAAACACACCTCGTGTTTACCTTCGCTCGTAGTTTACTTAAAAATCTCGAGTCTTATTGGGAAATTAAGAAAGTTCTGAGGTACTAAGTACCGATTGAAAAACTTCTATGTTTACTTGTTTATCTTCCGTTACGTGCTTGTCTCTTGTGTCGATGCTGTGCGATTACGTATATTAAAATTTTACGCTCGGCTGGCCGTAGCTTCGCTTATCTCCCTTCCTCCTTGTCGGTTATCAAAAAAACTTTTTTTCTCGCTGCTTTTCAACTCGGATTTTGATTTCACTGGTTTTTTCTTTAATTCACTTCCCGTCATGCCATCTCGCTAGCGTTCGAACGGCAATTTCAATTAGCGATACTTTATTCCTTTGTTATGGCAGTAACTTCATGGGTACCACCTTCTTGTATCACGTTCAGCAGGCGCTATAGGTACTAGGTAATTTCCACGTGGATCCTGGAGAAAGGACTCGACCAAGTGGAAAACGTTTGTGACACTTATTGTACCAGCGGACACCGTTTTGTTTCCTGGCCGTGCCACGGACTCTATCGATCCCGTTTATACCAAGACTTTAATTAACCAAATTTCGTTAGCAGTCGTCCAGTCTGACTGGGATTCCGATAACGAAGTCAAAGGGAACACGCGAAACGGGCTAGGGTTTTTTTTTTTACGTGCAAAATTCACCAGATTTCCTTTGGTATTTTTTTTACCCCTTTTTTTATCTTCCAAACCCTCGAAAAAATCCTTTGGCAATAAACGATCGACCGATCTCCATGCAGACCCGATGATCGCGTTCGGTCGACGAAGAAGATTCAGCAGCCGTGCTCGTTCTACTTTCGTGATAGCCTGGCTAATTCGCACGGCTGGTCACGAGCGCCTGAGATCAGTGGCCCCTTTGCAAAAAGGAAAGGCATTCGCTTTATACTATATAAGCTTAATGGCTAAATGGTCGATGCTGAATTTTCGACGGGGTATTTCATCCTTCTCTATCTCCTCGATCTCTCGAGGCCTGCTACCTTGACTCACCTTGAGAGGTTCTCTTACGTATGCGTGCGCGTAGACATAATACGTATCGTATACACGCGGATCCTTGGTAATGGGCGTGTACGCCCTCGTCGATTCGCATTTCGCGAGGATAAACTCTCCGCGGGTGTTCGGCATTCGCGTCACCTCGTGCAATATCGTCAGACTATCTTGCCATTGCTTGGTGGTTCGTTAGATATAGATATAATCTGTGTTTAGATAGGTATATATGCTTGCCTGCTTACAACTACGTATGCAAGGTTAGGTTATGTATGGGAACGTATATATCTATATAGGGTGAAATATATCGTGGCTGATTTTCATCGAGCGACGTTTTATCCGTCTTACTCTCGTGGAAATGATCGTTTTCTGCTCGCTCGAGACAATGGACCTTCGACCTACTCACCCAGTTGGACGTTGTCAGCGAAACGGATGAAATTAGTATCAGCGAAATATGGAATTGCCGAGTGATGCAGTTACGACGTGATCGACGTATCGAGTGGCTTTGTATTCTTTTTATTCTTCCTCTTTGACTGCTTTGCATCTTTTATTTATCCAGCATACTTTTTTTGCTTTTTAGTTTGACATTCTCGTTGCTTTGGTGCGCTGGAGTGACGTTAGTTTTCTTTTTTTTAATCATTCTACCGTTTCCAAGTGGACTCTGAGAGAGTGACTAAGCTGATACGAGAGCGGCCATTGCTATGGTAATTAATTAAAAAGGTCGAGCATTAATCGGTAATCGTTGGTTGACAGATGGATACCGGATCCCACGTCACTGTGTACGATGGTATCTTCCCTGTCCTCCCGTCGCCTTTTTTTTTCTCCAATTTTGATTTATACCCGTCGAAAATTCCGATGAATTTTGCCTTCGCCAATATCGTCCTTGCCGAGAACACGTTCTCGAATACCGGTGTGCTTAAATCATTGACTGATTTAAAAGTCAGACTGTCGTCACTGTCAAAGTATCTTGACGTTTGCTTGCCTGCCGTCTACTTTCCTTCTCCAATCTCTGTCTTCGTTTTGAATAAACGATTAAATTCGTATTTGAAAGATGCCGCGAATCGACGTGGGCAAGGATCATTATTTACGATCATCATGCGAAGCGAGAACATCAAGGAGAGACATGTATAAGTGGAATGACGGAAATACCCAAATATCTTGTCTAAGACGATACTCCGGGGACACTTCCGGTTCCTCCGTCAGCCGTCCTCCTTGTTGCTGGCACGTTACGTTTAATATATTAGCGTTGGTGTATCAACACGGTGGATTTTACATTCGTTTTCGTAGACAAGTTACTTGCTTTACGCGGCCGTTATCCTTCTCGCAGAATAAACATTGACTGTCGTCCCCGTAGGAGAGGACGCCATTAAATCTAAGTGGCTTAAAGCCTTATCCTGGACTAGGAATCGACCCCTCTATAAAAATCCACGAAACTCCCATAGGCGACTCGACGTTCCCTCTGTCTCTCGCCATGGGAATTACTGGGCCCTCGACCCTGGCAGCTTCTCTTTCTTGTTGCTCCTGGTGCTTTTAACGGATCTCCTCAATTTACAGAGTAATCGGCGTCAGCCTATAGTGTCGCAGCTTAATGGGTACGTCCGATCTCCGCGTATGTGGCTCAGGACGTAATCCGTCCTCGGACACGTTTAACAAGCGCAAAGGTCTCGTCTGGAACCTTCTTTACGACTGTGCCAAAAGGCCGTATAACGTGAACAAACGGGATCCAACTTGCTCGGCTACTCCCGGTGCTCAGGGGTTGAGACGAGGAGTACATCGACGGGAAGGGTTTTACAGAAGCGCATGGGGGAACCAGCGACAAGGTTACGCCCCTGCGTTAGATACTCCTTAAAGTCCCTTTTTGTGTTGTAGGACTTCGACCCTTGGGCAAGTCGTAGCGAACCCTAACTTGGGAACCCTTTTGGACTCGCGCCCTTTTTCACGGGACCAGATCCAGACATCGGTGCGAATTTCACGCCGTGGCAAAACGAGGAATGGCGGGG
>NW_014333313.1:2134615-2142660 GCF_000341935.2 Cephus cinctus
GGGGGGGGGGGGGGGGGCTGGGGGTTATTTTAACACAGTGTTCTCCGATCCTCACCGATGGACGTATATTTTGGAAAGGAGATTTTAATACTTTGCTTTAACGCGGAGGAAGAGAGTAAGATGGAGAAAAAGCGAGAGGGAACTAAACGTTACATGAACTCCATGCAAGCCCTGGTTTGTCAGGCGTGCCAATCGCCCTTAGGCCCCTTTCAGTGCAGGGTGGAATATACACCCCTGCCGATACTCGGGGTTCACCCCAACCCCGACATCCCTCGGGGCTTCGTCTCGTATAATACACGAAACTTACAGGCACTGAGCTTGCCAAAGCCCTGTACAAGCACGCCATCCTCTCCTCGCCATCCTCTGCTACTCCATCGCCTATACCTTACCTTCCCCCAGTGCCTCTATCCACCCTGGGACCACCTCACACAACAATTCACTTTATATATATATATATATATATATATATATATATATAAAGAACACAGTTCCTGCACATATTCCACTCGCAGAATGGAACATCTGCTCTTGAGGAAATATACCAAAAAATTGGGCAACACCGGCTCTTCCTGATCCTTCGGCTTTCCTATCGGGTCCCGGGTTTCCCTCGTAATCGGGCACGTCCAGCCGTCACGAAAGCGCGGGATTACTCTTGGCAAAAGGAAGGAATAGAAAAAGAAAAACGTGAATACCACCACCGGATCAAAAATTCCCGGTGGCAACGGTACAGTAAGTCAATTAAATTTTTCTTATAAATCGATAGGCAAACAAAAATGTAATAATGGCGGCAGGCACCAGGGAATTCGGTTACGGCACTGCTGAATTATAGACATTAGTCGGAATGCCCGTCGATCGCTACATCATCCCCGTCGGCGAAACTCCTTCCGAACGTCCTCTGAAAGAATGCCGCGTTGCCCGCAGAAACGTCATGTCGACTTGTCAACTAGTTCGTCTTGTCGGCCTATTGACAATGAGCATTGTGTATATACCCGCAATGCCGTACGGAATGCTGATGAGCTTCGTATCTATAGACATCGGGGCTACCTAGTGGCCTGATATTCCTCGCGGATACACATTACCACATCTGCCATTCAAATCAGCCAGACCATAATCGATCACGCCGAATAATTGGAGCACTGATTGATCTTACGATTGATTTGCTTCTTGTTATCCGTCCGTAATACTCCCCCGTCAGACGCGTATTGTCTTACCGGTATATCTCGTAATAAAGGTAATGCATGTAAACAGCTGATATACTACGAAAGAAATCGTCTCTCCGCGCGCGTCGACGTGTCGTAGAGCGACGTCGTAATAATATTTGCTACTGATACGCGCTGTAGTTACGTTCCTGAAGATGAGTCACGATAACGACTCTCGACAACGAATCTGGATTCCTCTCGTCTCTCGTCCCGAGGAAAATGGCTAATTGGCACGGAATTATTCAGTGGCTGCACCTACGCCACGGATACAGCGTACCGTCGGCGCGAAACGTTGATATAAGGCTGAACAGTTCGGACGGACGAGCGTAACGGAATTTAATATTAACCCGAGGTTGGTGCGATGGGGTTTCACACGCCCCAAGCGTCTATTTGTCTCTGTCATGAATAAATGGCGCTCGCCGTGCGCCACGTCCCGAGACTCGCCGTATAACTTCCCAGTACGTACGTCCCTCTCTAAATGGCATAAATTCATATTGTGCAATTCGCGTTTGAAAATGGTGAAATTGATGGGCGAGAGCGCCGTTTACGGGGACCGATGAAGGTACTACCTCTCGTTCTCTTGTTCGTATTACCGCAGACGCGAGAGCTTCCCTTAATCGGGTACGGACTATATGTATAGCGTATACCCCTCGTATCGCATAACTTTTAGCTATACGTATACCTAATATACTATATTCTGTGCGTATATAGTATATTCATTCACTCTCTCGGCTTAGAGTTCGGCTCGCTTCGGTTCGGTATACCGGAGTACAACGCTTGGGCTTGGTAATTGTTTTTGTTTGAAAGTGCGATTACGCGGCAGTAGGCGCCCAGTTTCCATTCGCTCCTGAAACGACCTGTACAAGGGCGTCTTCACAAAGCCATCGAGTTCTATCCGGATGAAGGAATGCACCGTGGCTAACGGGGTGGTTGTTTAAACTCTTAACGATCGTTTGACTCGTTAAAGATCCATTAAGGCTTCGAACTCGGCAGACTCCTGGAATTTTTATACTTAAACCCTCTACGGGATCCACCCTGTACTCGCTAACTATATGTACGGTACGTCCTTGTGCACTCTACCACCACTTCTCTTTATCCGCTTCCGCTTTTCTTTAGACTTCCTCTCCTTTTTTTTTTTACTCGACCGTTGATCGGAGTTTTCTCAGCAATCGCCTTCGTTCCTCGTGTTACTTCAAAGGGTAATTTCACTTTAAACTGCTTCGCACTGACGGCAAACTTAATCTCGCGCTTCCGGAAATATACGTCAGGACGAGTATTCCTTTTTCTCCGAGTGTCTTCTCGAGTTTTACGGAATCTCTATTTTCTAGCAGTCATTCACGCGATACGTCCTGAGAGTCGCACGAGCGGTAGTCTTTACGTGGCTATATACATATATAGTGGTATGAATGGGAGACTTTGGAGCACCAGGCTTGAACCTGGTGGGGGGGACGGGAGCCATTGGTCACTGGATATAAAAGCTGCGCAATAGGTAGTACACATGTATATAGGTAGGTGAGTTATAAAGATTGTAAAAACTGTTTGTAATGTAGTTTACATCAGACGCAGTAGGAAAGAGGGTAGACCCGAGGTCTACGTTCGCATAAAGTCAGGCGTTGCGTTTGCGTGTGAGTGAGAGCGCGTTGGTGCTGACTCAAAGACACCTGGTTCCTCCTCGATAAATTCTCCAGGTTGTCCCACGACCTTCTCTTCGCCATCCTTGTTCCGGATCGCCTCGTTTCTCCTTCCTTCCTCATTTCTTCTGCCTTAGTACGCAGGAATGTCTTCGCTTCGAGCAGGAACACTCGCGACGCAGGTGTCGCGTTTGGTGAAATAATGCGAGGCAGCGGTGCTCCGTAGGAGAGCTGGCGAGGTAGGATGTGGAATGAAAGTAAATTCGAGGGGTGAAAGTATAGTGCCATTGATTTTTCTGGTTGTGCTTGGTCGCCCTTGAAATTCTCCTCGTCGGAGGGATGAATCACTATGCCGGACACACGGGAAGCAGGGTGCGCCAAGAACTCGCCGGAATCAATTCTGTTTCTATCCATTATTAGGGGGATGGCGGCGGCGATGGGGCAGAGGGTCAGGGGCACTTGGGGAATGGGGATGTCATAAAAGCCTCGTTAAAATGTGCCCGCGAGGAGAAGTCGAGGGAGCTCGGCGCGGGGCGCGTTATAAATTCAAGACAGTTACTTTGCCAAGCGTACCCTGAATGTTTGATCGGTGGAAATAGAGGAGGAAATCGATTCCAGCCAAACTGGCGCTCCCAGGAAATATAGCCACGTGAGGTAACGAGGACACTTTTGAATTTTCAGGTGGTCCCGGAGCGACGAGCGGAGGAGGCCCAACGAGAGCAACCGGCAGCGCTGGAGTGACTGGGTCTACCAGTACGTGGTGGAAGGACGAGGAAACGCCGAGAGGATCCTGTCGCTAGGACAGGAGCTACTAGATTAGTAGCACGATGTCTGGAAAGTGTCCAGGAGCGGCCAGGGTGCCGTTCCGGGGTAGCCATCTTCCGTTCCTTCTCCTTCTTCTGCTGAGGTTCTCGCGAGCCACGGCCCCGAACGTCACGGACATAATACACAAGTTCTATGACCCTGACGTGGAGAAGATGAACCACCTGGTGGTGGACAAGAATACGGGTAGGGTCTACGTAGGTGGTGTGAACCGGCTGTACCAGCTATCTCCCAACCTGACTCTCGACGTCAAGGTCGAAACCGGACCTCGTGGCGACTCCAACCAGTGCTCCTCCATCGACTGCCCCTCGGAGGCCGTGAAACGCCCCGTGGACAACGTGAACAAGGCTCTGGTAATCGACTACACCACTACCAGACTCATCTCCTGCGGCAGCGTCTTCCAGGGCATGTGCAACGTGCGCAATCTCCAAAACATCTCGGACGTCGTCCAGGAAGTCCGCGAACCCGTCGTGGCGAACAACGCCACTGCCTCTACCGTGGCGTTCATCGCCCCGGGTCCCCCGAACCCACCCGTGTCCCAGGTGATGTACGTGGGGGTGACCTTCACCGGGAATTCGCCCTACAGATCCGAGGTACCAGCGGTCAGTTCCAGATCCCTCGAAGCAGACAGGATGCTGAACATCGCCCAGTCGGCCGTCACCACTGGCACCAGGATATACGTTAACTCCCTCTCCAGGGAGAGGTATCCCATCACCTACGTCTATGGGTTCAGCAGCGAGGGATTCAGCTACTTCCTGACGACGCAGCCTAAGAATCCCGACATCATGAGCTACATCTCCAAGCTCGTCAGGCTGTGCCACGAGGATCCGCATTATTACTCCTACACGGAGATGTCGATAGAGTGCACCAGCGAGGACAGGGTCTACAATCTCGTGCAGGCTGCCTACGTGGGCAAGCCCGGGTCCGTGCTCGCCAGCGACCTAGGTATAACGGCCCAGGACGACGTGCTCTTCGCCGTCTTCTCCGAGAGCAACGGGACCAGCAGCGTACCTAAACCTCAGTCGGCGCTCTGCGTCTACTCGCTCAAGGCGATTAGACGTAAATTTCTTCGCAATATACAAAAATGTTTTGGCGGCGAGGGACAGCGAGGACTGGACTTCATATCGCCGAGTATCAAATGCGTCCCGACGGTGAGTACCCGGTGCATCCAGTCGCCCTACCTAATCTACATATTCTCCGGATGCTCACGCGCTCCCTCTCTTGGCAGCTCCTTCATGGTTAATAACCACGTCACTCAGCGAGGTGCAACTGCGCATCCATATTAATTTGCATCGATGAACTCGATCCCATTTGCAAAGTCTCGCTAATCAATCCCCAAGTTCATCCTCGGAAGCATCTCGCGGTGCGTCCACGAATCCTCGCGCAGCTCCAGCCATTTCTCGTTCTCTTCTCCGTGCGAGATCAGAATCTTTAAAGAATCCTGAGCGCACTCGTTGCATGCTAACGAGCCTCGGGATACATCGATATCGGTACCAGCGGATCGCTCGTCATCGCAGCAGGGAAACCCGTGTCGTACCGTCGAGCGGCTTCGGATTATCACGATCTTCCGCGATCGGAGACGCGGGGCCGTGCGAACGGCACTTAAAGACCCCGTCGTCCTCCGTCCCAGGTGTCGTCCCATGGTTTCCCAGGAACGCCGGGGACTCTCTTACCTACATCTCCTTTACCTTCCGCAGTCACTGGGAATTATGAACCATCGGGACACGACAATGGCAAACGGGCCATAAATCAATTGGCCTGAAGTCCGACTGCACCTGTATTTACGTAACAGGTGGTATAACAAAACCTCACAGCTTCGGAAGACCCCCAGACACATTCTATATACGTACGTACGTATGCCCGAGTATGGTGAAAACTTGCACGCGATCGACAACGCACAATCGACGTGTCTTATATACATAGATGATACACACGGGTACACAGAGACTGATAAAATTACCAGATAAATAGATAACCAGATCAAAATAAATGTACACTCATCGTATAACTAGAAACCTTGCTATCTCCGTGCACGAGGATGGGCTCCTCTTAGTCACTGGGTACATATGTACGTCACACTCCAAATCTGTATACATTCATATGCATACGTATCACAGAGTCAGATGATTTTCCATGCAATCCGTGCTCCAATCCGTGACGAACGGTACACGCGCTCTTATAGCTAATCCGACGTAATGATCAGGTTTCGTTCTACCGAACAGTGTCTACCGCTTTTCTAAGATCGGATCTTACCAATGGAATCCCTTGAGGACTCCTGAACTCGTATTTGTCCCGTATTACTGGACACACCGAGTGTCTCGCTGGTATGTCGAGCCATGCTATAAATGCACAAAGGGTCTTCTCGGAGAAAGGGAGAGGAGAGGGGAGTGAGAGAAAGAAAGAGAGTGAATATAGCCACCATTGGAACAGGCACGTACCTGCGAAGGAGATAAGGAGCCATAAAGAGATAAAGATTGTTTGTTTGGTCTGGCCGGCATCACGGTAGGCAATAATCCAGGGCGAACCCATGGCCTATCGTACGTTTCCCATGGTACGAGAGAGAAATTATATTTTTAAAATGACTCTTCGGTTCGTCGGCTATACTGGCTCTTGTCTCATGTATGGTGGGATACTCGTGTGTAGTTCAGTGTCCTCGGCTTCGATTCCCTCGTGAAACACATTTATTGCATTAGTCTGCGTGGCACTGGGAGATACTACCGGGTTGGCTTAGAATTTATAAATGTATATGTAAAAGTCGAAAATCATCCGGGCTCGTCCTACAGGACTCTTCTCATAGGTCGCGTCCCTTAGGTTCCTTTTATCTTTTCACCGGTCGCCGCACACCTTACGCTTTGTAAACCTTTGCCCACACCATCGCCTTTTGACTCAGTCAATCAGTCGCTGTTACCAGCGCAGTAAATAACAATGAAAAAAGTACGGCTTTCCATTAGCTCCAATTACTCGCGGAGGGGTCTGGCATCACGATCCCGTGTGCTAAAAGGTCGCCTCACTCAAATCCCATTGTTTCTTCCTTTACGTAATTCGCTCTTGCCAATTTCGTTCTATGGACTATCCTTGTGTCAGAATCGCGACCGTCTGTACCTGGCTTCGCCGCACTGAACATCCAGAGGGAATTATTGGTTTGATCTTTCCAAGGAGGAATCGCAATCTTTTTACGTATTTCACGGAGCAGTCTTGGATAACAAACAGGAGTGAGGTTCGGCAGGAGTTATTTATTATTCGAGCAGCAGCCATATTGCTGTCCCATGCGAGCAGCAGTATCGTTCTCGTCCATGGAAATTAATTGCTTTCGTCGTACACATTCAGTACCGTATACACAATATATATTGCGACGTCATTTTTCGACTCACGGTCACAAGGGGATTCCAGCTACCGATTTCATCTGTTACGTTCTCAGTTGCGTTTGCTGATTTTACGCGACCCCAAAAATCGACGGGATCCGCTAAGCTATCGCCGTTTCTGATAGGTTCCGTCGGAGCTCTCGTTTGGGCATAGTTGAGACTGTTCCACCTCGACTCCCGGGTCACACCAGGCTCCTCGGGTGGACGGCCAAGGACGAGGTAGGTTCTCGGATTTTCGCTATCGGGGCCGAGCCAAGAAAATACGATACAATATATATATAACCTATTTCCTGTTTCCATTTCAATAGTACCACGTATGCATATAGAGAATTTTCGACAATGGACTCCATGTACTCTGAGACTGTGCAGCACGATTAAAGGTTTGAAATTGGAAACGGGTGTTAATAATATCCCCCGGCGCGCGCATTTATTTACAATGTATATATCGCCGTGTATTTATTGCCTTAGCGTGATATCTGTATATGTATATGGACAAGGCATGACTCGACTTTATATGCGCGATATTGCTTCTCCGTACGTAACGAGCTCGGCGAATACAGCGAGACCCTCGCAAAAAGAACGGAACCCCATGAGTTCAATAGGGGAACGGATATGTGGCAAGTGGAACAATGGGATATCGGCTAACCTGGAAAATACCATAGCACCCTACTAGGCGCTCTACCCTCGGACGGGGAGAAAATAAGAGAGCGAGTGAGGGTGAGTATGGTTACTAGGTGGGACACTCCTGTAGGTGGGTGCGCGGATCGCGCTCGAATTCAATTTTTACGTAACAAAAGGAACCGACGAGGAAATGCTGAGGGACAGTGGAGCGATTCCTCTGTCGAATGACAAGGGGGATGAGGTTAGAGTGTTGAGGGGGTGGGCGACGTGTTGGTTGGGTGAAAAAAGTAATGGGGGGAGGGGGGGTAGCGAGGTGTGACGTCACGTTCGAGGAAAAACCCATTCGCGCAAATTGGATGGCCTCGTTTCGCCGCGAGTGAACCTTGCAATTAAAAAAGTTTTGAATTGGG
>NW_014333313.1:2142897-2143307 GCF_000341935.2 Cephus cinctus
GCTCGCGTGAGAAAAGAATTGACAGACTGAGAAGTGAGTTAGGGCGCGACAGGGTCCATGGTGCCATTGAATTTTTCCCATTACCAAAACTGCATGAAAAACAGTCCGGGAACCGTTGACGGCACTGTCTGGCTTCTATATATATATGTATATACGAGTGTGTATGTATATAGATTGGAACACGTCTTAGGTCATCGGGACTGCGACAAACGTGGTGAAGGATGACGATCGTCCTCTGGCGCGCAGGCCCTTTCTTTTTCATCCCGGCTGGACCATGTTGCGAAAGCTTGATCCTCGTGACGAACCACGAGCCAACGACGAAGGATGCTGGTGGTTGGACATCTTGGTTGTAAAGTGGAACGATTGCACGATTCGATTGTGAGAACACGGATGAACATGGGAGGGGGGGG
>NW_014333313.1:2143403-2151674 GCF_000341935.2 Cephus cinctus
GGAGAGAGAGAGAGAGAGAGAGAGAGAGAGAGAGAGAGAGAGAGAGAGAGAGAGAGAGAGAGAGCTGCGATCGGCAATAGGAGCAATGGGATCAAAGTAAAAGCCACCGTGGCGCAGATGGAAATAAAGCTGACCGAAATCGTTTCGCCGCAACGAAATCCCAAATGAATAAACTCATCTAGCCGGTTCGGGCCTCTTTGGCTCATGGTCTCGTAACAATGACGCGTTCTTTCCCAGCGACTTCCGGCTGGCTGCTCCGAGAGCCAGATAGACCAGATAGGCAGATAGGAAAGCCAACTGGGTTGAACTATAACGCCCGCGAGCCGGCTTGCTTTCTCCTGCCCTTGGTAAAGCCTATTTCACAATGGCTGCAAACGTTCCTTTCGTTCTTTCAATCTGACTCCCTGTATCCCTCTGGTTCACGTATGGTTCCCTCTTGGCATCTCTGTCTCGTTCCATCGCGCTCTTCCCCCCTTTTAACTCTATCGTCAAAGCGGTCTATCAATTAACTCAGAGATTTTTCTTTGGCGCGAGGCTACACGAGCCAGCACCTCCATTCAAGCCTGTTTAATCGTTCGCTTTCACGTCCAAAACGGTTCTAGACCCTCGACCGTTTCGGTTACCGATCTTTCTTTATCTTTAGGCTTTTTGTATCTCTTTTCTCCTTCCGACCGATAGCGGGCAAGGGTGGGAGTTGAAAAATAAAAGATACCGAACGCGTGGGCGTGGCTTTATAAGAGAATCTTTGTTCGCGAGCCAGAGGCGATATCGCAATGAGCGACGGGAAGAAAGTTGCGATTTATCTTCTATGGGTGCGTATGACCGTCGTCAATTCGGATGCAAGGGCCGATACCGTTTGGTAACATCCTAGGAAACTTCCCGTCTTTTATTTCTCTCTTTCTCTCTCACTCTCTCTCTCTCTCTCTCTCTCGGGTCTCTTGAAAGAGACCGATCAAAGTTTCGCTTATTTGTACGTAAATCAATCGCGACTCGCTACGACGCCAGGTTGAAGCCTTGTTTCGGGTCTCTTGAAAGAGACCGATCAAAGTTAGGAAACTTCCCGTCTTTTATTTCTCTCTTTCTCTCTCACTCTCTCTCTCTCTCTCTCTCTCGGGTCTCTTGAAAGAGACCGATCAAAGTTTCGCTTATTTGTACGTAAATCAATCGCGACTCGCTACGACGCCAGGTTGAAGCCTTGTTACGAAACGAGGTACGAACTTCTTAGGCAATCGCAGAGAAAATTCCACGGCTGGTGTCTACATAAATCAATCGACTGTTTACCATCTACCTTAACCCTTAGCCCACGGGCAGAAGCTCCCCAATTCTCTATCAAGCCCTATTTGAATTACGGACACCACACAGGCCCGACTTCTATAAATAAGGATTACTGCTCCTGGCCAATTAGAAGTGCTTCCCTCGGAAATACCTACAGGGTTATTAAGTAAGGGCGCGAGACGCCTATCGAGTTTCCATTGTCGAAGCGACCCAAGGCCTTTCTTGACCCTTGTGTTTGCTTGCCTTCTGGATACCCTCTCACCCTCCAACCCCCCTTCTCCCTCTCTCGAAGGAAATTGTCGAGGGGTTCTATGCTGAATCGTAATTTCAATCGGTCTGCGATCGCCGATAATTTATTTTTAGCTTGAATTTCCCCGTTAATTGAATTCACGTTAATTCCACCAGCCCTTTATCGACGCAGTCCCTTTTTACCTTTAGAATACTTCCTCTCTGTCCTCAGTTACTCTCGAGTAGCTTTCCGCTTTTACTGGAGGTAGGACTCCAGTCCCTCTCGCGATTTCATCACTTTTTCTCCTCTTAGCTACTGTATCTGGAATTGCAGGTACTTCCGTATTCCTCTTACGACTTGCCGTTTCCTCGTCCCTTGCCCACGCTTGTATTGCCGTCGCTGCTGTTTCGGTGAATTCTTTCTCGGAATGCTCTGCGCGAGGCGCGGGACGCTGATACGAACGGGCAGACGAGACGCAACAGGGCGGAAATATTGTGAAATAGATAGATGGAGATAGGATTGCGTTCCGTGTCGGGGACTGGTTTTACCCCAAGTATCATCCTATTGGTTAGGTTAAGGGAGAGACGGATGTTCCCGAGGGTGCGGCTCCGTTAGGGTGCACCAGGAGCGTGCATATACGTATACACGTATGAAGGTGAACGAACGTTTGAACCGAAGAAATTGGTGCGTATTAAAAATCTAAATTTTTCTTTCTCCTATATCCCGTGCTCCGAAATTGAAAATGCTACCCTTGTCAGAAGGGAGACTCTGCTGCACGTTAGTACGATGTGATCCGCGAGGTGACTAAAAGGAGATAAAAGGAAACAAAAGTAACGCATCGGAGCGGAAATACGCCAAGGAGATAGCGATGGGATCGTACCAGCGGAATACGCAGAGTTTGGGTTTTCTTAAAAATTCGATGGAAAGATTGGCAGACCCGTAGAGGTAACAGGGGAAAAGTGCCTGAGACGGCATAGCAAATAACACAGGAGAACGGTATGCCATCTCAGACTACTTTTCCCCTACCGGGGTATGTGCGAAACTTCTCAATCTGAATAGGGAGCCGGCAAATGGGATTGGACAAGGAAATGAGACTAGTGCGATAATGACAGCCTCTGCTGTATCGCCTATCAAATATAACGAGTGGGAGTGAGTTAGACAATACAGTGTAAACCAAGATCTTTTGTTGTTTCGTCCCTTCGATCCTTCAATTCGTACGTCCTGTACACGTATTCCATAGTAAATTACAAAGGTCCCTAGTGAATTTCCTCGAGGAAATCGATCAGCTACATTTCCTGTATAACAACGGCCGAATAACGTTACAGGCAATAGGAAGGATCTGAAGTAGGCATCAGACGCATCGGGAACCCTAGAGAATTTTCGTATCCATTTATTCTTATCTAAAATCTACGACGTTCCCACGTGGAGCCTCAAAGCGTAGTAAGCTGTAATCTTCTGCTTGTATGAAAATAGGAGACTTCACAGATCGGATGCTACTCAACACGGAAGCTAGTGCGATACTACGTTCCCCCCATGCCAATAGCGGGTTGCACAAGAAGGAAAAGGTATATACCCGGTACCCACCATACACATGTGTGTACAGTGGCCAGGGTGCGAGACTCCCGTGGACGATCTACCTCACGGGTATTGGTGATGCACGGCAGTAGTGGATGCATCGTTAGGCCGCCGGGAATGAACGAGAGGAGAAGGAGCTAAGGTGGAAGAGTAAAGGAGCGGAGGAGTCAGAGAGGCAGAGAACTCGAGAGCAGAGGGCAGGCGTGTTACGAGACCTCAGGAGCGAGCGAACGTCGGCAGATAGGAGGCGGCAGCCAGCAATTACTAGCTGGAATGTCTGGGAACGCGTGGGACTCGATCTTAAAGGCCTGGCGACAACGTATAGTTCATCCTCTCCCTGCTCTCTCTCTCTCTCTCTCTCTCTCTCTCTCTCTCTCTCTCTCTCTCTCTCCCTCTGTTTCTTACTATCACCCCATAGTACTGCCTCGCTCGCTCCCTCTATTTCCCTTAACCCTTGGATAAAGGCCCCGGCCCTCGGCTCCCCTCGCCATCTACACGCGGATTACGAACTCGCTTAGGGTTTACTCTAAGGCAACACGCGTCTTCTCTCCGTATCCAAGAGTGGATCCTCCTCGTCCCTTCTACACAGAAGATGCCAGCCTACTCAGGCCTGACTCCCACGCATTCTCCTCGTAGCTGTCCTTCGCCCCAACAACCCCGAAACTGTCTACCTAGATATCCATCGAGCGTTCGCCAAGAGCAGAGCCTCTCAGAGCGCGTCAGCTCAGATTGTTACCTGCCTGCTATCGGGATCGATCGATCCGGCAAGGGAAGCTCGCTATTTAAATCCTACCGCAGTATATCGCTAACCGCCACCTTACCGTTATTTTGCTCCTTTCGATGCTCCATCGGCACACCCCCCACGGACAGTCTACACGTTGGCCAACCTGGCTGTCTCTCGGATGCCATCGCTGTGGCTCTCTGCCTTTCATCCTCCCACCACCTTGTAACCCGGCGCTCTAACCGCTCAAGGGCTACCTATACGGCGTGTATATCTATATTGCCGATCCCTCGTTATATGCGAACCAGGGAAACAAGGTTAGGCCCGGATACTCTAGGAAGAGAATATTCTAAGGTTCTCCAGCTGCAGGTTAGACGCCTTGCGAACCTTGACTCCCTCGCGGTCAGCCTGGAGCATTCTGGGGCGTGGAACTCGATTAGCACCGGCGCGGTTCTCTATAGGTTATTGCGATCGATTCTACGATTACTCAATACTATATCGTTTCTATGTAAGCTTCGTAGCTACGTACGTGCGGGACTCTCGTACCTGCCGGTTTTAACACTGCAGCTGCTTGGCTTGCCTATCTCCGGCGTCTGCCTTAGCTCGTTTGTGCCATAGCCGCGCGCCAGATACTTTTCTCTCATTGTACTCTGCGTGGCTGGTATCGCTTTATCTGGCTGAACTCGATTCCCCTAACGCGCACGATATCTAGGCCGGAGTGCGGAATACGAAAATCGAAGGTTCCCGGCTGACGTCCTACTGCAGCCAGGTGTGTACACTCGCCGTTTTCAACATAGGAACTCGAGCATTAACTTGGGTTTCTTTAAGACGGACGCAGCTTTCTCTCGTCATATTTCTACGGTCGGACTGTGAGAAAGGGCCGAAATTCTGGTAAACTTGACGACCCACGGGTCGACCTATATGCTCCTTTTTTTTAGGTTAGACATTCCCTGTTATACGGACTCGTGGAAATAGGTATATTAAAGTTGATGCTCGTTTTCGTCTCACTGCCAGGATATTAGGTATCCATTATTCATTTTTCGCGAAAATAAAGGAAACCACGGTCCTCGGAATACCGCAAAGCTCGACCGGATGACTTCGATGCTATGGAGATTACAGTAATTTAAAACGTTAGGAAAAATTTTCATTTCAATTTTTCAGCTATATTTATCCCGGAGACATCTCTTCCTGTGAGATATATATGACATGTATATAGCTATACGGTCTAAGAATACCTGTCGTCAATTTTTCATCGAATCAAGTATCAATCCCAGATCTATTACGTGTAGCTACGAGAAAATTCTGGAGCCAATCTCTTCTCGTAGCATTCGGAAAGATACAAGAGGAGATCCACATTACCAAGAAAAAATTTGAATTTTAGCGTCAATCCGAATATCGAATCTTCTCTCATCACCGAGAATCGCAATTCGCAAGCTGGAATGGCTCGACGTCATAGATAAAGCAATGTATACGGATATACGTGGACCTACGTAAATAACAACAACACTCACGATGAGGTAATCGGTAGAAATGTCAGTGTTGTCATATAGTTAGTCTATTTGTCTTTTTTTCCGCGTTACGCCTCTATCGTGAGAAGGTAGAAGGGTTATAGGCCACAGGGTGCAGAACTGTAGCGACTGGCGACTACGAGTAGGTAGTGACGGAACACGGCGAGAGAAGCCATAGAGAGGCGGGTAGACGTTAACCGTTCGTTACGTCGTAAAACAAAGTTCCGTAGAGAAAGCCCGGCAAAGTCGTTAAGGCGATAGCCAGGCTATGGTACGGACGTTAGAATTAAAACTTTTAATTAGTCGGTTAGATTTTCTTTCGTCCGACTGCCGAACTTATAGCGAAGCATTCTTTCGCGTCGGGACGTCACGGAAGTCACAGGACGGAAATATGGCCAATGTACAGATAAATCGAAGACTGTCGGCGGAGGGTGCCTGGCTTGATTGTGGCTATGAGCATAGATAGTACATACTATATATATGTGTATAGTATATCGCTGGTATACCGTGGTAGCTTCTGTGTACCTATAGCTATAAGAATGATTGATAGAACGTCAGGTCCGGTAGATGTCGCGAGCCGGCTATATCGGGGTCCGATTAATTAATCGAGGGATTATACTCGTGTTTGTGGGAAGCGACGCCATTGTACCTGCGCCTATGTTAACGATGAGTTACTCGCGGTCTTGCTAATCGTCACGCGGTCAAACTTTTCTCTATGGGAGATTAAAGGCCGCCATCTTGCGTCCTGCTGATCCGAGACTGATGAGAAAATATTATCGAAAATCGGTATTTACGTGGGACGGTACTAAAAAACCGGATGCTGGATGTTGCGTCTGGCTCATACGGGAAGTGGACCTTCTTTTTTTATCGATATTTTTCAATGAGAAAATCCATTTTGAATTTATCTCGAAGGACGCTACGCCATCTTGGAAATGGATTCTTTGACGTAATAAATTATTGTTGACCGATTACGTGTGCCTCTCTTGTATTCTTATGGCGTTTCTTTGCAAGGAGGGTATTAAACGGTATTAGAGGGAGGTTGCTGGGGGGTCAGTAGGGGATGATTTATTCACGGACAAGATGGGACGGATATTCCCGGTATTCGATATTCCAGGGAGAACGACTCTCAGCCCGATTCTCTGTTGGACGGTTACGAGGGCTAATTACCATTTTCCAATTAAAAGTTCGAGTGGAAACGATGCGTGAGAAGAGAACGCGCGCGCGTTTTCATAGGGGACATTGAGAACTCGAGGGTTTGGTGTACGCTTGATTATAGGGCTGCTTGCGGCTCGATGGTGGAAGATGAAACGATGGAAAGAGTCTAGTGGAAAAATTCTAGGGATATAATCGGAAAAGTAGTGACCTCCGCCTCCTTGTACTACATGGTACTTTATAGCGGTAAAGACCTTTCAGTATATTCTGTGTGTACGGAGCAAGAGTACCAATTAACATTATCCAATTAAAGCCGTCAGGCTGAAACGAGTGTGCTCGAGGGCCTTCCTAGTGAATCAAGGTCAAAAGGTTGGCAATATTGATCTGTAATGGCGCGTCCCTCATTCTCATACAGGACAATCAAATATCTTTCTAAGGATATACGTTTACCTACCTATGTATATACACGGCGTTAAACCACATTCGACAAATCTATGGATCCTGACTAACTCGAGCCAAAACAAGTTAATTACAATTTTCCAATTAAAATGCCAAACAGCCTCATAACGCCTCTGCAAATGGATGGCTTCAATCGGATTTTCATTATTGCCATACAGCGCCCTAATTTGCAACGGTTGGTATGCGCCACTTCGATCCCCGTGCATTCGGTTGGCATTGCCTTCTATCACTGTTGCGCCACTAGCGCCACTAGCGCCACCAGCTACAACTAGCATTCACCCGTGTACGTCCATCCCTTACTGCTGGCACTCCGTCCCGTTAAAAAGTCTATTTCGTTCTGTAGCATCGAGCGTCTATATCGTGGAGCGAATTGCGAATGTCGGGACTGGGAAAAACACTCGTCAAATGAGAGTCAAATGAATTTCCCCGAGAGACAACAAAAACTGTTGCTGAACCAAACAGAAAAAAAAGAAGAGGTTAACAATGGCAATCCCGTTGGTGGACACATTGGATTCTATGGTTACTCAGAGCCCTGCCGCACGTTATACGTAACCATCGGGTTCAGTTAATTATTGTCGAGCTACTGAATTCTCACTTCCGGCTGGCAGCCGCGGGAATTTTCAATTTCAGATATTTCCGCGGAGCGTCTACGTTTGAGGTTAGAGAGGCGATTATTAAAAATTCATATCTGGGGCCGGGGCAACGTAATAATGCATCCGCTCGTTCGCGTCCGCACTGAAGTTGGCCTTAGGTACTCACTCAGGCGGTACCGTCTTCTTCGAGGGTACCAGTCCCTATCGATATTGCAGAGGGTACGCTGGGACCAACGAAATTACAGCAACCCTCTTTCAACTCTGTGCTACCTCGCTCTCGCGTATTTCCTCCCTTTTATTCCTCTCGTCTAACCCAAACCTTTTCTCACTCACTTTCCCCATCTTCGTCGCTCTTTGACTTTCCACCCACGCTCCGAAGTTCGCCCCTTTACGAAATCGCGTCACCGTCTCACCGGGATCTCTCGATTCTACCCCTATATATCGGCTCGAATTAGTTTCCACGACATTTTCCCTTCCGCTTCCGCGACATGGCAAATTTATATATCTGTATACAAATGATACGTATATATATACTCGTGTATATTAAGAGAACAAAAAGCTACAGAGCAGATCGCATCGTCTCTTATTATTCCTTTTTGACTGCAAGGAACGATTCACAGATCAGGCAGATGTATCTAGCCGTTGAAATATCAGTTAGTTTTTGACCCGTCACGAATTCACGTAGTCGACGGGGCGTGAATGAGTCGTTCTTTTTTTTTTTTTTTTTAACCAACAAGAGAATGAAGTTTTCCTTCTTCC
>NW_014333313.1:2151811-2152058 GCF_000341935.2 Cephus cinctus
CGCCCCCCCAGAGCCGCTCACTTTTCTTGCAATACCTCGTTAAAAAGTTCTCACGACCTCCCGTCGATCTCTCAGCCTCCCTTCAGGCTGACACTAAGAAAACAGGGAATATAAATCATGGTAACACCGTAAGAGGGATGATATGTAAATCCGAAAGTATTCAAGTAATCGATGACAGTACCTCGAGGCACATTGCTACGTATTCTTCATCTTTCAAGGTATTATTTAATCGAACGACGACCGAAGG
>NW_014333313.1:2152318-2152485 GCF_000341935.2 Cephus cinctus
GAGCCGATTGAATCCCCTCTGGACCGAAATGAGGAGGCTGCGCGAGACTTCACGAAGAATCCATTACTCGCCCTTACTTTGTCCCCCAGGTACATATGTATTATGTGCTGCTTGTTTGCAAGCACCACATTACCTAGGTGCACTTCGTGTCGCACAACCTCTCGACA
>NW_014333313.1:2153095-2154683 GCF_000341935.2 Cephus cinctus
ACCCCCTTCCACTCCTCACGCCCGGGAAATCTCCGAGACCGTTCCCTTTATATTTTAATGGACTCGCCTAGTCGCGACTCTCCAGCCAATATACTATACTTTGGTTTGACGCGACCGTAGCTATATTTTTGTATCGGAAAAAGTTTTCTGGTTACAGGGCGTTCTGTGAGAGAATCTTCGGATTTGATACACCGTCCGATTAACTGTTTGAAATTGAGGAATAACTTTGTAATAAAGATTCGGAATACTTTTATTGGCGAATAAGGTTGTCGTTGGAGGGAATATTTTATTATTGGCCTTGGGGGGAGGACGGGGGGATCTTCTACATTAATTAGCATCGCATTAAAGAATTTATCAGGTCGATACCTAGAATAGATAAGATTCAATCCGTACTGTGCAAACTATGAATAATACTCGAAATCCCTCTCGTTCCCGGAAAGGGGGGTGAAGTCAAAGATTACCAACACGGGGTTCGTGTACCTCGTGGATAAAAATTCAAGGGTTCAACCCTCGCGAACTTCATCGTACCAAGGGGTGAATTTCCACGCCCGTGCTTTATTATATCACGGAGAAGAGCGTAAGCTTCCTCGCTCCATCCTCGCGGTGCCTGAGCATAGTGACGGATTCGAGGGACAAAGGGAGCGAGAGAGAAGGATTGGCGGAGAGTGGAAGGGATAAAATTACGTGGGAGCGAGGGAGACGGCAAGATAAGGAAAGAGACAGAGGGATACCTCGTGGTTCCAGGAACAGACGCCACGCGCAATAGAATGGGTGTGGTTCGAAGTAACTTGGGTTAGGAGCTCGTCGAGGAAGATGCCTTCGGAGGTCCTACCCGGGAGTTCGGGATACCTAGATTTTATGATTATCCCACTTTTCTACCGCTTCCACGTCTTTCTCTTCCTCGACAAAGCACCACTGCCATACTCCCACGTACTTCTTAAGTATACTTTGGTCAATTCTGATATGCACACCCGTAACCTATATGCTCGTCCATATTGTATCTATGCATATCTAGCTAGTCGTGTACTTTACTGTATTCAGTGTATACATATACTATAGTCTAGTATAATAATCCGTATACCTGAATCGGGTACTTGTACACTATACTCAACGGCTCGGCGCGCCGCACTACTCGGAACGACTCACGCCAGGCAATTCTTTGCGGAGCCAGCAAGTTGGCCAGACTGGCTACGACAGGGAGCATACCCTAATGGAGAATCGTAGAGCGTGTGCACTCGCCATGCCGAGTGTTACCGGGCGAGTTTCTTTCACGGCCCTATTTCCACGTTAGTCTGTGTCCTCCATTGCCTCTGACGTGCACGGCTATACAGTACAGTCGCAATATCCGCTGGAGTTACAACTGCGAGTATTATTTTTTATTTTTTTTTTTCCTTTTATTTTTTTCTTTCTTTCACTGTACGTTGACGGCAGACCCAAAGACAGACTCGGGACCGGGTACTTTCAGCAGGGACAGCGTAGATAGCATAGACTCGACTCGAGCCAAGTGAACTCTGTGACTGCGCGTAAGGTTTGGTTTACCTTTTCCTTACCTCGATTCCTACCAACCCCCCCCCCCCCCCCCCCCCCC
>NW_014333313.1:2154812-2167935 GCF_000341935.2 Cephus cinctus
GCTCACCCTTCGTTCTCTTCATTCCCTTTAGGCTTGAAAAGATTGGGGTGCAATGGCTAACCGAGGCCTGTATACGTATTCTACCACCCGCCGTTCCCCCACTCTCACTCACCCCACTTTCAGTCTCCGGGCTCAGGGCTGTGCCTGTGATATACAGCGCCTGGGTTAATTGCACGAGGAGCTGATTGCTTTTTGAGGGCTCATACATACATATATCTGTCGTCGTGTTCGACCCTCTATGCCCGAAGGAGTCACCTACCATCGTCAGCCACCCTCTGTGTGATAGCTTAATTTTACCTCTCTTATTTCTGCACTAGGGGCGCATACACGTTTTCGAATGCTTTGGTTCACGTATAAAAGATTTTTGTTGTATTCGTCACGCAAGATGAAGACGTTGCTCAGGTCTGGGGGCTCCTCGGGGTTTTCTTAGCTCTAGATATTCCTGTTGTATAGTATATGTGTGTATATATAAGCTGCGTTATACTATATATATATATTAGCCTGTCTTCCATTGTCCATGTCCAAGTTGAAAAAACAGGACGTCCCGAGGGGGTACTAGGTTACGTCGATCCACCTTGGCGTATAATCGATTCGTACCGTCCTGAATACAGTACAGGTCGATTCTCTTCACGATTTGGATTCGATCGACAGGAACGATCTCTCGATACGGACACCATTCTGGAACCCTTTCGCTTACTTCAGGTTGATCGACGTAAGACGAATTGCGCAAAATTCAAGCGATTACTTTACGCTATAACAGTCATTATCCGATTATTACGAGTGTGGTTAACTCAATTTCAACTTCAGGTCGCTTCCAAAGAGGTCGCGTCAACGCGACTGTACTTCCTATGAGAATTGCTCATTGTTCTCGGAGCAAACGAAAGAAAGTCCCCAAGGATCGTTCGACCGTAACGAGTGGTACTAGCGCGTGCCGTTGGTTCTCCGATATTTTGGAAAATATCATCGATCAAATATTTTCCTCGATATACCGTATCCTCGGGAATAAATTTATCGGAAAATCAGTAAAACGAATTATAATACGGAATGAAGATTTTTCTTCGTTTCTTCGATCTTCTCTCGTTGCCCGTTCGTAAACCTCTTTGACCTCACTGTAGTACCCACTTCGGGTCCACTTTAGCGGAGAGTCTGAACAGTTTTCGGGCACGCGAAATTTCCGGGTAAATTCGCGTAACGAGAACTGAGAGGCCTTACGGATTCGAGTGTTCGGTAATCCTGCTCGCGCAAGGAAAATACGAAATTTACGAAGGCCAGCGTAACGTGCCCATAGGACGAGTGGCATTAGGAGCTGGTAGTTCGTACCGAATACCTCCACTCGAGCAGGTCCCGAATAGGCGAACCCCTCTGTGGCTCTTCATATATCTATACAGCTATATACCCCTTCTCTATATGCTAGTAGACCTATTACCTAACCTTAATTCACCATCCTTCAGGAAGCACCCTGGCACTCTTGGCCCAACCTTCTCTCAAGAATCTCCTGGAGTATTGTCAGACATCGACAAATAGCCGGCATATTATAATTGGAACATCTACTACAAGGATTAACCCCAGACCATACACGTACCCTTTTCCGATGATGCTCTCTAAGCACACACTAACCAGGAACCAGTGTTTACTCGACGAAGCCTCGAAATAAACCGATCGCGTCGTGTATACCACAAAGGGTAAACCTCAGCCCCAATTTTCCTAGGGCTCTCGTATAGAAGAATACACGACGAGATTGCTGCTCAATCCCACTCACGTAGACTCGCTATCAACCTCCTCTGTTAGTACAGCCTGATATTTCGTCATTGGTGAAACGTTCTTTTTTTTACACGTCATGGCTCAGGGATCCATGAACACGTTATATTTTGACAGTTGGCAAACAATGCAAGTCTTAGGAAGTTACGGGGGACTTTACATAAAATCAGGATAACATGTTCTAAGGTAGATAAATGAAATATATTTCAGTGAAATAATATGCACACCCATACTTTGTAACAAAAAAGTTTCATACGGAAACACGTGTGGTTTGCTAGAGACCATTGTATTACATCTGTCAGAAAACAAATACATTGACCGTCTCAACTTCGATCCGAAACGATTGGGAAAGTTTGGTAATGTTTTTGTACGCATTCCGAAGAAGAATGCGACGTTTCACACTGGCGAATATCAGCAGCAGTAAACGTCCACATAATATACCTATATATACGCGTAGATATAGTACGTGCTGTCAGTGCGATGGTATCTCAGGGTACTACGAAAAGGTCAGAACTCTTCCTATCGACCGATTCCGGTTGACCTACCTCGTACAACTTTTGACCATCATCATTGTACCACCCACGTAGCCCCGAGGGCAGCCCCACGTGAAACTTGAAATCAATATCTGAATTCAGTCGGACGACCGCGACATCCCTAACTCTCTGTCCATCCCACTGTTTGCACGTCTTTATACGTGCCTACTTCTTTTGCCTGCAGTTTAGAGCGACGGCAGTCTGTGCCGTATACTCGCACGCTACAAAGTGTCGTTCCTGTCCTTCCTGTCCTCCTGTGTCTTTATCGAGCGAGAATGCCGGAAAAGTTGCTTGGCTCCGCCCGAGGCGAAAACTTGGCGCAGTGCCCACGCTCTTTCTGGAATTAGAGCCGCTCTGTTAGGAAAATGAAGAACTCGAGGAGTCTCGTTAGTTTTTTTTTTCTTGTGTTTTTTTTTTTTTTTTTTTATTTACTTCAGTTCGTCATATACACGGACACCTTGTAGAAATATCCTGACGATACGGCTATTGTCTTGAACGTCATCAGGAGCCGTAGGTCTTGTACGGGTCTTACTTTCTATAACTATATATAGTATACCGCATGAGATTACTTTTGTCTATGGCTGTAACAATAATAACACGTGTTAAGCGTGAAGAAGGGAACGTTTTAAAGAAAGACAAACATCTAAAACGGTCAACGTTTGATTGACGTTCGCCTAATGCCTTCGGCTCGGTAAAACGCGAGCGATCTCCTCTTGGCCGCCTTTGTCGATGAAATGCTGTGCGGCAGCTTTCGCTTGTCGTTAAGCTTCACCTGGGTTCGCGTTACCTGCTCGCCTGTTCTCTGCCCCCCCGTAAAGCTCGTTAGCACGAGAGGTCGCCGCGTTGGATGTAACCAGAGGAAAGAAAAGGCGGCGTACCGGCCCGCGGCTGGAGGGGCAGTAGGGCTGCGAGGGAAACTGCACGAATTCGAATGGCGACGGGTGGCCTTGTTGCCACGGGGACGAAGAGATATATTTGGGAACACGTGGATATTGTACCACCTATCAAGGTATAGGGAGTAAACATTTTTGCTTTTCTTGATTTTTATCAAGCCGTTCCGCTCTATACGCTTTATCTGTCACTGACAAATGAGACTCTCGACTATAAAGTGTTTTCAGAGTAACGCTTTCTCGCATGCGAACCAACCAACTCCGCCCTAACGACTGGCTGAGTTTTTTTCGAGCTTTATTCTTCTTTTTTGTCACTCTTTTCCCCCTATAAACGTCAATATATACGTGATATTCACGTATCCAACGTTGTTTGGCTTCTCGTTCTATTTTTGAGACCCGAAATGCTTATTTATTCGCTCACTTATCACTGCTTATATATCGATGCTGGTATCTACTTATGTGTATGTGCCGTTATCGAGGCTGTCTGCTTCGTTGTGTTTCACGACGAACATATTGAATATTGTGCCATTGGAAAATTCACGAATAATAATGTGGGTTATATGAGTTATCGCAAGATTGACGTTATTTAACGTCACCGTGTGTCGATATACTCGTCACTGTACTCTTCATCAATGGGGACAACTTTTTTATGGGTTCTTTTCAGATTTATTTTCGGTCTTTCAAGACTTTGG
Organism: Cephus cinctus; assembly: GCF_000341935.2. Taxonomy (NCBI): domain Eukaryota; kingdom Metazoa; phylum Arthropoda; class Insecta; order Hymenoptera; family Cephidae; genus Cephus; species Cephus cinctus. Next base: position 2,158,686 of record NW_014333313.1, read on the forward strand.
TATCGATCCTTCGTGACTTCGTGTCTCCTATTGGTAATACAGATATAGATTGTTTTTTTGGACAGTATAATTACTGGTATATATATATATATATATATATATATATATATATATATATATATAACGTACCTATGGATATGGATATGGTTGAAGTATTAGAAAAAGAAAATTTTTGTGTCAAATTGAATTCTTTAGGACATACGAGGATATTTGTTTTAAACTTGGTATCGTTAATGGAAATAGCACCCGAAACTTTTTACTTGGGATTGAATATATTCTCAGGCATTCGTACAATCTTCGTCGATATATCTATATACGTGTATCTATAATATTACCATCGCTATGATATACGCGGGAATGGCTGTATAGCCGGTATCCTCTGTAGAGACTAATTGAAGGGGTTAAAAATTGAATTCTAGGTTTATAGAAAATGACGTTATAGTTTTCACAGTATTTTTCTATATTTTCTAAAACCCACGAAGCGAGCACGTTTTTTTGACCTGGGTCCTGCTGTTCCTATCCAGTAGAAAAATACACTCCGATCTCCTTTTTCCTTGCGACCTAAGAAAATAACGATCAAGTTCAAGTCATACGACGGGCGGGTGTCTTTTATTACTTTTACGTGAGTCCTTCATTAGTCGTTCAATTTCTTTAAAGAAACTCCGAGCCGATACGTGATTCGAGCGATCCAAGGCCTTTTTATTTCTTTTCCAGGGGACTTTTCCCGTTGGAGTTTTCCTCCTTGTACTCCATTGTTTCTCAATCAAGAAACAGAAGCTTAATCCCGTTAAGATTATTTCCGCGATAAAAATTTTTCACTCGATTCCCAGTTCGTTAGATAATCCGTAAAATAAAATGAACTCGATTTATCTCTATAACGAATTAATAATTAAAAGATATAATAAAGCAGGGATAAACGAAGAAATGAAAAATTTGCGGAGGGCTGAAAATCAGTTGTGGGATAAAATTTTTCACGAAAAGATCCTGAGGGCGATCTTCATCAATCTCTAAGTCCTTCCGACCCTTGACCCTTCCGGCTATATTCGGCAAGGTCTTAAACGACGTTTCTCGACGTACCACGTGTCCACCCAGGGGCGTCGACGTCGACGCTACACGTAGGCGCAGGGGCCCTCGCCATTGAATACCCACTATCGCCCGTGAATCGTAAATTCAAGAAGCGTCAGAATCGTCGGGCTTTCCATGGGAAGATTAATTACCAGTGCCTCGCCTTGGGATTCCGTCTACTTGACGTTGAAATTTCTTTTTCCCTACATACAGAGCGACACCCAATGTCGTTCCGGACTAGTGCACGCCGGCATAACCAGTGAGCGTCTCCGTTCGATTAATAATCCCAATTTGATAAGGGCTTTCACCAACAAATTACAATGAGTACCAGTGATTGGTCAGAAAGTCCATTGAAACTGAAGCAGGTTTCAAATCGGTCCTTGGTATTATTGATGATGGATGCGTACATGACTATGAGATATGTCACGTTAGTTTGACCATATATATACATATATAATATATACACACGGTTACTCGTATCCCGAACAGCGTAGCTATCAGTTGATATTCCCTCTTCTACTAAAAGGAAACATCCTGATAATAGGTAGTAGCTGTTTTTAAGCTGATACGTTAAAGTACGTTGCTGATAAGCTTTAACAAAGGACACCGAAGTGACATCCTGAATGTTAAATGACAGTTAGGTGTTACGAGTTAGTTGGAGACTCTTTCCGTGTACTATCTCCTGAACCTTGCTGCCGTACATTTCTCAGTCACCCTGTGTTCCTCCGTAAAAGGAGATCCGCGACCCTGGAAGAGACCCCCGTCACGGAAACGTCATCCGGGACGACTCAGTCTAAGCGATAAAGAGAGCTCGTCTGAAAAAGTAACGAACATTGTGAAAAGCGCAAAGGCGCCGTCCTCGTCATCATCAAAGGGTCTCTTGGGTTTCTAAGCGAAGACGATTTCACATAGGAACGTTTCCAGGTACAATTTCCTCCGGGTCGACAATTTCCGGCGAGAAGAGGGAACCACGAAAAAGCCCTTAGTACGCGGCTCGCGTCGTCTCCGCGAGATGATATAGTTTAAACGAAGACGTCGTTCTTTCATGGACGCCCACAGGACGCTGCGACCGGAACAATTTCTTTAACGTCGACAATTTTCGCATCGAGCGACGTCCATGGTGAAATGCGACACGCTATACGTACGTGGCGAATAGAAAAAGAGGGCTGCAATGATTCTCCGTGATACTTCGAGCGTTTTAAACTGTGCCGAGTGAGAGAGTCTTCAAGATGAGGGATATAAGTCTGTATAGTGCTACGTCGACGAAAGCTATTCCTCTCAGCGTCCTCTTGGCAAATACAAAACCGGATCTCGCTGACTCCATCTCCCTGGGATAGTCCTCGCTTTTGTTTCCAAGCTCCATCTTCATCCCTTACCTTAAACAGTAACGTTTCTTATAGCCTTCGAAGACCGACCCAATTTCCAGCCGTCCTAGCAAAACGCTCCTCGTCCCAGGAGTGGATTAATCGTCCTGAGAGTGTCCGGAATATCCAGCGACATCTCGACTAGGTGATACAGAGGGAAGGCACAGCCCGAACGAACCGATTTTCGCACGGACCAGGTCGAGATAAAGAGAAGGCGGTTGAATGGAATGAAAGAGGGTGTTAGGATAAGAGGGGAATCTAGATATCTCGAAGATAGACGTGGAGAAGAGGAGCAAGAAGAGGAGGCTGAAGATAGAACGTGGAGAACGTTCGAGGAAAGTGGCGCGCGAGGAGCAGCCGAGAAGGCGCAGGGAACAGATTGGTTGTTGTTTCAGAGTTAAGCCCCTTTGCGCACGTTCACGACACGACCCTGGGGGTGGGGAAATGACTGGGAACCCGGCTCGTACCATACTATACCTACCTTAGCCTTCTGCTGGGGTAGGGAAAGCAGCCTGAGGGTTGGCAGGGCCGTGCGGGCCGGGCCACGGCTTAGCCGGTCTCCCGGGGGCCCCTCGTGACCCAACCATAACCCGCCGGCCCTGGCCCACCCTACTCTACTCTACTACCACCACCTTCTCATCCCTCGCTGCCTCCAACTCCGACTCCACGAGCAGCAACCACCTCCGCCACGTCCCCATGCGAATCAATAGTGCGTAGTCGCGCCGTGCCGAGGCGAGGCAGCCACCCGATGACTCCCGAAGCCTGCCGATCCACGATACGGAACTGATGCGATCGACGAGGTTCCTCGACAATTTTTATCCCTTTTATCCTTCCCTTGTCTCCTCCCTACTCTTCCTCTTGAGCATTCCTCTCTATCCTTGCACCGTCTCGCTGTGCCCCCTGCTTTCGCTCTAGCTCTTACCTACTCCTACCCTCGTCTAACCGTGGACAATTTACCGACGGCGCCGCCACACGAAAGACCCTGCGGCCACCCGTCGGGATTCTTCAGAATCTTTTTTCTTAGCTTCGAGCGAATTCTTCGCTCTTTCGTAACACTCGGCCGGAAGACGATGGCACTCTGCCGGCGAGTTCGTGCCAATGCTCGAGGCACGATGAAAATGAATCGGCTGTCGATGAACTTGTAATTCGTCAATTTTAATGGTAATTTAAAATCGTGCCGAACGATCCAGCTTGAATGAGGCATCGTTGACACGGCACGGGTCAATGCACAGTGGATGCTGGACATGGAATTCGCCATGCTTCTCTGATAATGCCGTTTGTCGTGACGTCCTAACGGTGACAGAGTCGGGGTAGTCTCGAGGACCTCGAGAGCGGAGAATATTGCGTCTAGTGGCGGTATAGGATAGGTCGATGAGGAATACCGACTGTACTACCTGTTTCTACTAGCGACTACCGGGACTGTATACAACGAGAATACCGAGAAAGGGACCCGACGCGAGGAACAGAGAGAACGAGAGAACGAGCGAGAAACTAAAGAGAGTCGGTGGCAACCCCAGTACAGGAACCAAGAGAGAATACCGCCCCCAATGAAATTCGGTATGGCCTGCGCAGTAGCCACTGCGCCGACTCTGCAGGAGGTTCCTGGTCCCATTGATGGCGTGGCCGCGCGCGACAGTCATCCTTCCATTTTAATAACGTCTGGCACACTGCCCCGTTAATGTCCGTGTACCCCCTTATCTTCATCTTTCGGGGAGGGATGAAATTGATTTAGAGCGGCGCACCCGCAACTGGTTGCCCGCCTCCGGGAAAACGGCTCGGGAACCGCGTCGATCCCAATTGCCATAGGAGACCCAGGAGGTGATCCGTATTGACCAGGGTCGGGGTACCTAATGGTTTCGAGGACATCTACTGGGGTACTCAGTGACTTTGTTCCTGGACAAGGTCCTTGGATTTGGAATAACATTGTCGTCAGGATGCTACGGAGACGGCGCTTCTAGTTTCCGGAACTCCTCATTGCCTTAGAGTCCCTTTGTCATCGACAGGCTAGCTCCATCCTTGTTTATCATTAAATCAGGATACAGTCGCAACTTTCTGTACAGTCTTTAAGACTCGTACCGCACTTGCATTGGATTACGCTAGGCGGCGAATTATCCGTAAATCTACAAATTCGATTTAGCATTACTTCCGGAATAGCGTCGGTATGGTCTACTCGCCACGTGAGTGAGGTCTCGGCTTCGGACTACTCGTTAAAAATGTAGTAAAAACGGCACTAACTCGGCCCGCCGTACGACTCCTTGAATCATTCACTACACTCGTCCCGGCCCTGCTAGGTAGGTGCACGAGTCTCTGGGGATTGATCTCCGGTGCCTACAGTCGGTAGCGGTCCCATCAAAAACGAAAGGGGTTAGTAGACGAGATGGACAAGGAGGGACGGGGGACGGGGGACGGCCGAGGAAGAAGGTACTGTGGCGGAAGATAAAACGGGAACGCGAGACTTGGGGGAAGAAAAGTAATTTGCGAAACGTCACTCGATATTCTTTGTTTCGATCGTCTATCTATACTTTTGCTCGTTTAATTGGTACGGCGCGTCGGACAGATTTCCTGGCTGTTAGCACCAGAAGGCGTTCCAGGCTGCGGATATATATCGATAATAAAACTAGACTCTATCAATTCTCTCTGCTGGGAATGTACATAGTTTTTCCTTCTCATTTTATTATGCATTTATTTTTTTTAGCTCATCCCTGTATTAATCCAGGCACTTTGACAGATCGATCCAATGCGTGACCCATAGATACAGAAGTACCCGACTTCTTCCCGCCATCCAGTATAGGAGGATCTGATATGAGATTTACAATTTCCCACACTCTTGGCTCGAAGCTGGACTCACTTTATCAGCATTTATCCAAGATTTACGAAGGTCTTGCCGAGTCGCAAGAACGACATTAATTTGGACTTCCGATAACGCCTTGACAAATGGGATTATCCTTGATACTGGTTAATTCGCTTTTATCGTTGCTCAGTACCCGGAGAAATAGCCTGAAAAATTTCATAATAATAAATATCGGACAATAAAAATGATTAAAGTCGACACTCAATCTCTACGTGTCCTATATCTATCCAACTAAATTCTCACGGAAGGATAATCCTTGATTTCCACGTGAACTAGTGCAACGATGTCTCTGATCCACGTATATACAGCAGCCGGTTATACATTTTCATAAATGACTGTACCAACTGCCAGAAGCTTTTCCGTCAATGAGAAAATCCAGCGGACTCACCCGTCAGCCAGCCAACTAGCCAGTCAGAGCCTACCTGACCCTACGTAATCTGCTGAACCGGTAATCTGCAATTGACGTAGAACCCTGTTCGTACGAATCGCACGAGTAATGGGCATTCGATCAAAGTGCCTAATGTTGCGAGGACCGATTGCCGATCGGTTCGATGCGGGTTCGGTCGATTCGTTTTTACAGGCTTTCAATGTATTCCTCCCTTGAGTTCCATATGCCGTGTCTATCGCTCGGCTGCCACAGTATCCATCGCCGATTCATTTTCCTCTATTGCAGCGTGCACTCGCTCGGGGATGGGACGGAAAGCTGTAAAATAAAATAGGGGAGAGATGTGAACGACGGTAAAAAAGCGACAACACAAAATTAACCACAAAACCGTCCTGCAGTTTCTCTTTCGCTGTTTTTCAATCCTGTTTTATACGGACACGCGCATTCATTTTTTATTCTTTTTATACATACAAAATTCCTCCTTTAACGTTGCATCCTGCACCATCACCCTTTCTTCCCACTGATTTCATAATCACGGCGAACCAAACCTCCTACAGCCTGCTGGTCTCCACTCTGTCCCTGTAAACGTAGTCGGGACGTTCGATTGGCAAATTCGCAAATAGAAATGAAGACTGTCGCGTGACGTATAGGATTTAATATTTTCGCAGGCGCCTCAGGTGTATAAATCCCAAGATATTGGACAGTGAAAGCACTTGGGTTATACGTCTTTTCGTAAGATCGAAGGCCGCACAAAAGAATGACCCCTCCCTCGTCCTTTGCACCCCTTCGCGAAAACCGCATCCACTCGCCTAAGTGGTAAGCGGGTTACGGGTACGGATGCTGCACAGTGATGACTGGCGAAACGGAAAGAGCTTTCGAAAGGAAGGACGTCAAAGGCTTTTCTTACCCTTTTTTTTTCGCCTCCCCTTCTTCTAGTCTGATACCTACGCGTTTCTTTGGAATCGTCAGATTTTACGCGAAGGATATACGAGGTGCTCTCCCTCTCGTTCACCGGTTGGATGGCTGGTTCGGTTATTTCGATACGCTTCGCGCTCATCCTGGGACCCGTCGGTTTATTATTCGCGCCTTCGTGCAAAAAAAGAAATATCGTATCTTCGCATCTGCTACATTAAAGCCGTAATTTATTCTGAAAGCTTCGCTCATCATATCTCGCGTTTCCCGTTGCGTGGCCATACAGTAAATGTGCGCTTCCATAGATACCTACCTGTGTGCTCGCAATATGTACTCCTGCACGAGGGAGTGAGTATGTGACGACACATGAAATAATAAAGGCACACTCACGGTGTCGTTTTACTATCATTATACGCGTATGTAATACAAAAAAAATGTAGTACGGTATCATTGTAATGAAATTGTACCGTAGTAAATATTTGCGTGGGATTATTCGAAATTTTGAATTTTTTTTTTTTCAAAAAATTTACCTCCACCATTTTTACTCCCCCGTTTTACACGTCCGTTAATACGGCCCTGACTGTTCTCGTCGTTCTAATCGTTCGTGGGGATTTAACAGCGACGATATCGCCTTTTACTCCTCTAGTAGCGTTAGAGCCCTCAGCGACTATACGATATTACGCTAATTCGAAATGCCGTTCGTAGGTACAACACGCGAGGTAGAAAAACCTCGAGGAAAATAGAATTTTCAGCAAGGACCCGCTCGTTAAGCTGAGTTTATGGGAGCTTAGGGTGCTTAAGGTGCTGGTAGTGGTGTTCTCGCACACCATGAGAAATTGGAAGCCAACTTTAAGTCTCTGTGTGTATACGAATATATTAATGCGAATTTTGTCTGCGTATACGTATATCTATATATATATACACGCTCTCTAGTTTCGTGCGCTTCTTCAGCATGGTGCTCTTATCGGCTTTATATGTGTATATATACATATATATACGGACCTAATATATTCTTTTAATCAGTGCTCGATTCATGCTTCTTTATGCGGCCTTATATATTCCACGATGTAATATAAATTTGCGCGTCCTTGCGGCAAAGAGCTGCCGAGGGATGAGAGCGCAGGGTAAGGTTGGTCTGTCGTTGAAGGGCGCAAAGAAAGCAAAAGGGAAAAATGATTGGGCCGAAGAGTGAGACAGACGTAAGAGAACGAGAGAGATCAGGCGATACGGCTCCGGTAGATAGTAGGTACCTATATAGGGAAGAGGGTTGCCGGAAGTGGAGGCCAGGATAAAAAGGGCCAGGAAAGCGGAAGAAGGACGCTCTAAAATTCGATATTCTCAATTTCGTGATGGCTCAGCCCCATGCTGCGTTCCTAATGTCATGATTATGATAGGAAACGTTTTCAAGTCCCTCGCGAGCGGTTTGACGGGTATGCTGTATGCATTTTTATGTTCATTATATACATACATTATGTTCATATATACGTACACACATAGAAATACCTATGTGACGATTGGTCGGTCCGTAGCACTTGAAATCCAGCATCCCTTTACTTCATTATTCCTCTTTATTTTTCATCCTCCTCCCTAACCATAGACAATGGGCTTTGTCTCGTCGAAATAGCAGCATCCTGTCCAACTGGGACTATATCATGGCTGCTACGGCAGATAGCGCCACTGTTTTCTTTCACGCGAGCAATCGGGCATGTCTCGCTATCTACCCGACTGATAACAGATATCACCAGGGCACTTCCTCTGTCTGGGATCACTGAAACGTTTTCCGCCGTCTCTAACATCTAACCGTGAATGCTTTAGTCTTCCCCCGCAGGATTGGCACGACTAGGGTAGTTTTCCCTACCCTTAGGGTAGTTTTGCTATATCTGTGTTATTATAAATCTGCCCCGCAGCGCCTCCTACGGATACAACTGGAACTACTGATGGATGTATATAAGGAGGCGTCGCTCATTAAAATAACTGGATAGAAAAAAAAAAAGTGCTCGAGTCAGCACTGGCAAAACTTTGCCAGAGACTCGCCAGTAACGAATCGTTACGCTAATTAATTACTGCTTGCCGTTGCTTTGACGCCCCATCTCGGCTTCCCCCTATGCACGTACGTTTCCACGTATTTTCCATGTCGGAGCACAACACGACTTCACCATCGCATTCGTAACTTTTGCTCTGCTGACACGTGTTACTGCAACGTCGATTGTTCGCTGTTTCGTATCAACCGTAATTCGCCCTTTTTGGGTTATACACTTCTATACGTTAGGATGGCCACTAGGGGGAAAAAGAGAAAATTTACCGATCGCCGCACCCTACCACGTGGGTGGTAAACAATGTATTCAACCATAGCTGTATATAATGTACTACAGTATATATACCGCCTGTGCAATAGAACTCGGCGAGATCTCCATTCATCTGAAATTGCATACTGCTTCGAGTTAACTTCCCCTTTGGCTTCCCTTCGTCTCCCGATTCTGTGTCGGGTACGTCCACCAGCCCTCTTACAATTTTAGTAGTACAACCAACAACCCCCTTGAGTAAACACATGTGCGTGCCCATCGCCTCCTATTTCAGCTTCCTAGGGTTGGCAGCCCACATCCGTTCCCTTATTCTCTTGAACGTTATCTACTTGTTCTGGCTCTGCGCCTCCCCCCCCCCCCCCCCCCCCCC
>NW_014333313.1:2168034-2171625 GCF_000341935.2 Cephus cinctus
ACATCTAGTCGCAGGCCTCTCGACCCAGCACGCTTATATTTTTTACCGCTACAGGGTGATCGAAAAGTAGAGTGATACCTTGTGTACCAACCTCGGTAAATAGTCCTTACAATCGATATACAGTGTGTGTATAGTAAAAGTCTTTTCACCCTGAGATCAAAACGAGGGATCATTGATACCCTGCAGCCATCCACGTGACACGTATTTTTCTGTAAAAAATGTTCAGTTGTTTGGTTTATATGAAGTAATAAAATAAAAAAAAAAAGTATTCGTCAACGACAAATGTGGTCAATTGGACGCTGGTTTTATTAGCGTTTAACGCCGAGTCCGCGCGACGTCCGTACTTCTTACTTACGGCGGACCGCCGTAAGCTAAGAGACTAGTTCCCATATATACACGCGCTCGTTACTTATGGGCGCGTACGCAATACGCAAATAAAACAAACCCGCAGGAATACACGCTACGAGAACGCGTAGTTTGTTTGCTCTGACATGGAGCCGCTAACTCACGGCGGCTCTTCGTTTTACGAGTCGAAGCGGAAGTAGCTCGCTCTACCTGTTTGTCGGGAGACCAAACCCGTCCGGCGAATAATCCACCGTTGCGATCTCGATCCTCATACCTTCGTTCCTCTTCTTATTATTCTCCTTGAGATTCTCGAAATTCTTCAAGAAATCCTTTACTGTCTTCTTACGTGATATATTCAAACTGCCGGTACGGCGTCGCCTGTATTATAACTCGTAGCTCGTTTTGCAGCTGAGTTAGGAATAGGATGAATTCACGCAGTGTCAATTGCATAAGGGCGCAGTACCTGGAGTCTTATAAGTATTAAAGCCATCGTGAGTACTCCGCCGATGAAATTGAGTCTCGGCTACACGTCAAAGGGAATGCCTTGTAATTAACCATAAACTTTCCATAGGACACGCCTTACCCGGTTCAATTATTGAATCTTCCAAGGCGCATCGTCGTCAATCCGCAGCTGATGGGATGCTTTGTCTTTTAAATCTAAACAGAGCCCAGATTGGATTTCACTTTGCGCCTTTCGCTCGTTCTCGCGCGTACTTTGCCGGGAAACCTACTGGAAGGAAGTCGGGTCGGACTAGAAATCTCCTAGTTCACTTTTTAAAGGTTAGACCATCCACCGCGTTGAACTGAAATTCTTTCGACTCTGTACCCACGTTATCTCTACTAATGGCAGTAGGGATTCTCGCGCAGGAATATCCAGCCTGAAACGTACCCTGCAAAATGCACTTCGTGTCTCTGCATAATTATTCAACATTTTGCCACTGGACAGTAACCTCTCTGACGTAACGCGTCAACGAGATACGATAAATTCTCACCGGGACGGTATTTCCACGTGACAGCAATAGCACAGGGATGCCAACCACTGCGTGACTCTGGGGATATGCGAGGTATGGGAAATGATTTTACAAGTATGGAGAAGCTGAAGAGAGATGGCACGGATGAAAAGAAAACGGGGTGGAGGAGAAAAAATAGAAAAAGGGCTGAATAACGGAAGGAGAGGACATTGGATGAGCGTCTGGCTTGGTATCAAGAGTTTCAATGGGAAATGGCCGTGGAATGAAAGGGCCAGATATGCGAGTGAGAACAGATTGGAGAGAATGAGACAGAACTAGGCTGTTAGCCATTGTCGAAATAGCTGGAAGGTTTATGAGAGAAAGAACGTGATCGGCCAGCACGCGAAGAGAGAGAGACCAAGTTAAAAAAAGAAAGAGCGACGAAGAACCTAACCTGAAAATTGGGCTGGCGCGCCCGTATTGACTTTAGCCAATGGACAGGGAGAGAAAAGCACGATTGGCATTCGATAATTAGTCGTGTTGGCATTGCTCGGCGATACAACACTGGACTACCCGCAAGGTGATCGCCCGGTTAGACCTTTGATCTACGTATTAATTACATATTGACATGCATACGCGTATCTACGAATGATTCGAGTCACGTGACAACGGCTCTTGTGTCGTTTTACGTAATGGTTAATCCTGTAGAGACGTGGAAGAACGTGTAACTAACGACAGGAGCGACTACACCAGTGTTCATGATGGCCGTGGGAAGTTTTCTTATGCTTCTTAAATTCTTCTTTTTTTTTTTAATATCATCTTCAAACTAGTTGTCCGCCACTGTATGTTGCCCCGAAGGTACTCTAGAAACTTTTCCTCTTTTACATCGGACGACTCGACTGGCCGATCTCGACACGGCCACTAATGCCCTCCTTCTTCATCATCTTCGTCCACCATTATTTGGACTCTTTATTTCCTACTGCAGTCTACGATACGTCTGGTACTCTGCTTCGTTTTTCTCTATCCACCCTATGGGATCTAGCGGGTGTGCTTGGTCCTGGGGAAAGTATAATGCTCGTCTTATTGCATGAAGAGAATGCAAATAATTGTACGTCCGAGAGTGTACAGACTACGTACAGGATGGCGAGAGTGCAGTCTGGAATGCAAATAGAGCTAACTATAGTCCTACCAGGATGGAACCTCTTGTCTAGGTGATTCGTCCTGGGGCAGGAGATATCTTCAGGGTCTCGAAGCCTGTATGTAACACTGTGTATAGTACCAGCTAGTCCCGCCATATGTAAAGCCATACCGTTCCCGTATCCCATTAGGTATTCCGCAACCTTTTTCAGGCTATCTCAAGTTCGCTTTTCCCTTCTCTCTCCCGCCAGTGGACGAAGGCAGCTCAGCTAATAGATCGCTATTGACTTAAAAATGTTTCGCAAGACAGTAAACTTTTGTACGACACGCGTCTACCACTTTCTTGTGTACTTGAGGCACACTGTAACGATAAATCATACCTACATGTGTATACATAATAAATTTGACAACGATTTGTCAAAGTCATTCGCGCAGACGATGACGTCAGCCCAGAAGCCACGTACGGCTAAACTATATAATTCTTTGGTTTATCATTACAGAAGCTGCAAACCCTCGGAGAGGATTTCTGCGGATTGGACGTGAACACGCCCTTAGGTGCCCAGGAAGCCATCACAGCTGTTCCGGTTTTAACTTTCGACACGCTTCTGACAGCCGTCGCGGCGACATCCACCGGTGACTTTACGGTCGTCTTCCTCGGCACGCACAAAGGCCACCTCAAGAAGGTTGGTATCGTAATTATAAAATTAATAGTCGATTCGTCAATCCACCCATCGCCCATATAATCATCGAGGAAGTCAGCCGTGAGGTCCAAAGAATTTTCCACTGAGCGTGCCCTATCTCCATTACAAAGTTTACCACGCGATATTGTTACTGCGTCTGTATATATCAGCCAGGGCCGTAAGCATAAAGGGCGCATCGGGAGTGCGCGGCGTCGATCGCGCTTCAAGCGTTTCCTCTACGTTATACGGTGATGGGAAATGGCAAAAAGTCGTCTCCCCCATTACGTGCCGCTAGATGGGCAACGCCAGCCCGTTTATCGAGTATTGTCTGTGTGCACGCGCTCGTTGTAAAATCAGCAACGTTATACACCCTCCTTTTTATTTTTATTTTTTTATTTCTTCTCCCCACGTATATAACGTTACTCTCTTGCCTTTTCCATTTGTATCCATTTTCCACTTTTTTTTTTTTTTTTTTTTTT
>NW_014333313.1:2171718-2191663 GCF_000341935.2 Cephus cinctus
TTTTTTTTTTTTTTTTTTTTCAAGTCTCCCTTTCCGTTTCCTCCCCTTCTCTCGTAATTATACGCGTCCCGGTGCAACGGCCTCTCATTGTCGCTCTGACATTTTGAATCATGCGCGTAGGCGGCAATCAACACGAGATTGTGATTAATTAAGAATGATCTAATTAAACGAGAGTTTTGCCATTATACCCACCCCTACATCCCCTACATCCCCCACGTCACCTACTACTCCTCTATTTCTCTCCCACTACTGCAAACCTCTTTTAACAAAGCACCCGGAAAACCATCCCAATACGGACTGGATTTACTTGCTTACTTCTCCCAGTACACCAATTCCGTCCCCAGGCAATTACAGGTAGGTGCGTTAAGAGTCTCACGCGTTTCTCGCGTTCTAGAACCCGCGTGATTAATAATCGGCGCATTGTTTGCCCAGTGGAAAGATTTCGACGGTTACACGCTTGGTATGGTTACCACCGCCTTTACGCCACCGTTGATTCATGGCCCGTGCGCCTCCTGCGAGGATTATAATTAATAATCGCTCTCCTCGCTCGAACGCCGACTCACTTAGCCGGCTCGATAAGTAAAAGGTCTCTCTCCTATGTATAAGGGGGGTATACCTGGCGCTGTATACGTATCGCATTAATTGCCATTCGAGAGATCATGACACGGAGATCGGTATTGGATGAAGGATCGTAACTGGATTTTTATTCTTAGACGTCCGGAACATTTTAAAGACTTAGGATGAATGTATCCTACGGACGCGCACGGTATACGGTATAGGATATATAGAATGACTTGTATATGGAATCAATTTGTCTTTTGATTAACATTACTCCGCTAGACTCCACTGTAGCTTGACTACCACTATCTCCTGTTTCTTCGGGAATTCGCAGAGAGTTTCAGGAATTTGCTACCTCGAGTTCGAGTTTACCCTTTTGTTTTTGGAAGGTCTTTGCCTCGACTATTGGATCATGTTGCTTCGGATATAACTAGGTGGAACGATGAGAAAATTCTTCTGTTAGTGCTCCTAGAACGTTGGGATTTTTCGAATTTTTCGAATTCTCTATTCGTCTACAAGATATATATATGTATATAGTACACAGAGTAAGACATCCTTCCTTCGCGGAAAGGAACTTCCGGCGTACGGAAGTAGGTATACACGTGTCGTAAAAAAACAGTCGAGTAGTGTGTCTGTTGTATCTTGAAAATGGTAGCTAAGACGTTCTTAATCTGCGCTTAAGTAAAGAGATCGAAGGAATAATTAAAAGGGTGAAACGAAAGACGATTGCAAAGCTTTAAGCTCCGGCTGATCCGTGGGATAAATAGTCATCCGATTGCGACTCGGGTGTTCAGTGGTACGGAAGAGAGGTAGAGAAAGCGGAAACAAGCGATGTAAAAAAAAAAAGAAAAAAGAGAGAGAATAAGAATTAAGACGAAATTATTCAAATTACTCGAAATTACTAAAAGCTGTCTTTATATAAGTGTATTCATTTAGTCGTCAATTAATTTTACAATCAGTGCACGCCTTCTGTCTTTTATCGCTTATCACGACTTCCCTTCTGGTATCGGGAATGGCTCGCCCGTTATCGCGCTGGCATACATTCCTTTCTAAAGAGTGGGCTTTCAGGAGCACCTTGAGACCATCAAGAAGTACTTGAGTAGGTACTCCTCCTATTTTTGCTTGGACGAGTCGCTCGTATGCTCACGCGCTATGATAAATTTATCAAAGTGCCTTGTGGCGTTCTCTTGGGTACTATCGAAATTCGTCGAAACGTCCTCGGGACTTTCGTCCCGAAGGGAGGAGGGAAGGAAAAAGAGAGAAAGAAAAATGGGTTCGCGCAGAGCCGGTTGGCGATTAGATAAGCTGATCTTCCATAAAAAAAAAAGTCCTGTAGGAGGTTTCTTGCAGGCGCCGGTCTAACCCAAAATTTAGATTACAAGAGTGAATTATTTTTACTATAATATATATTATTCCTACGTGCTAAATTTATTTTTCGTAAATGCGACTTGTAAATTTTGTTTGAAAATAATTTTTTCTAATTACTTTACATGACGTTCGTAAGTCAAAGCTCTGAGCGTGGCTGACTACACTTACCTGGCTAATTGTTAAAAATTATTATGAAAATTTTTTTTCGAGTTTTCTCCTTGAAAAAAATTAAAATTTTCTAAACTTCAATCAAACTTCGCACTGCGCACAGTATATGATTTTAAGTAAGATTTCTGCTTGCTCTCCGTCGACGTATAACGACGCACAGTTAGCGTACCGATAATAAATTTGCAGCTTCGAGTATTGATCTTCGCGAAGAAGAGATTGTAGCGAAATTGTTGACGCCTACGGAGCCGAGTACCCGACAGGTAGGCGCCGTCGACTGGGCGCGTGCCGTTCACCATTACCAAAGCCTTGATCGGCGAAACGTTCTCGGATTTCAAAACTTACAAATCGCAACAATTAATCGTCCAAGTAAAATCTGCCAAATAAAAAGGCTTAACGTATTTGAATCGAGCAAAAGACTACCGTAGGAATACTTTTTAAAGAACGGATTACGCTTCGCGTCTTACGAGACACCCGACATAATAAAGCCGTATAGGCGGAAGATCCCGGAAGTCGTTGAAGAAGAATTCAAACTCCAAAGGGCACACACGGGGCCCTCGTAAATATTCCTTGTTCCTCGTGTAAAATATATACGAATTTCATCGAGAGTCTATCGAACTCTCAGAACCGGTATAGGATTCCATTTTGAAAAGGACGATTTCGCGTTTCTCGATTTTACTGTTTTACCTCCCGTGCGTAATTCCCTTCATCCTATCATCCAATCTCCAGCCCTCCCCTGCCGCGACCCTCATCCAGAACTCGAGCACCGCTCCAGACATTAAAGTCCTCTAAAGCCTTCCGCTCTTGCGTCGCCATTCTAAATAAAACGGAAAGTACTCATAAAGACAATAATAACCAATAGGCACGAGTTCGCCTAGTAGCTACTGGGTAAGGGTGCTGCACCTCCCCGCCACCCGCCGTGGTTATAAACTTTAAGGACAAAGTCGTTTGCTTCCCTTACCCGGTAAAGTATTTTCTTCCTGTCCACCGGACGACTACCCTAAACGCAGACCTTTCTACCAGGGTACCTGGAAATGGATCAAAGATCCTCACGACGCTCCTTCCAATCATCAGCCAATAACAATTTCTTACTCTTATTCCCATTGTAGCTTCCACTTCGAAACTTTTCTTCTCTCTCTCGCTCACCCATTTCTATCCGTTACTCCTCAGGGACGATCTCTCGTGGAAACCATTCGGTACGACCTAACCTAACCTCCTTATCCGGATCGAATTTTTCGTCCAGTGAACCGTCTTCCCGGCTCGAATCAGTTCCCAGGCTTTCGAGGCTCGACTTACGCGACCTATGCCCGACGCGTACCTAATGGAACGATAGCTCGACTTGGATACTACGCGAGTCAAGTCGTGATATATATATATATATATGTAATGCCTGTTTGCGACGTATATATATATAGAGAGAGAGAGCTTGGACTCGTATCGATCCACTTTGTGCCATCTTGAAGGCCAATTTTTACCCTTCCTACAGGACATCTTCTCTGAATCCCTTTTTTTCGTCATTATATCTATTACCTTGTTTCTTTTTTTCTTCTTCGATCGTTTCCCCTCGCACTTACGATTCTTTTCTTAACTCCTTCATTATCTCTCTCGGGATCTTCGTCCAGGCTTGTTACAATCGTTATCCTTTTGAAACGACCTCGAGGATACTCGCGACTCGCTAGAACATTGCTCACGGGGACCACCATCGATAGGTTAGTGGCCTGTTAACTTCCACGTCTTGGCAAGCGTACAATTACCGTACTTAGCTCTTTAAGGAAATATGTTGAACCAGATGCCGAGATACGGCCGCTACAAAGGAAATCTCCCAGAGTTCGGAACGCTTTAACTGTGCGCGCGGAGGGCATTTAAGCCGATGCAAAAGTACGTAGCCGCGATACGTGCCTCTGGCTATTCGATAATTAAACCAGTCATTCGTGTAGGCTCTAGGGTCTCTGCTTTCTGCTTTCCGTCCGCTTTGCCAGGTTCGTGCGCGCCATTCCTCCGCCATGTGTTCTCTTCCTCTCCGCGTCCGTGTTGCTTCCTAACCTGTCACTGGTTTTCCCCTGCTCTCGAGACCGACGAATAAAATTGACTGACTCCTCGGCTTTAGTATTTTTGTACCGTTCTCGCTTGCTCCTGGCGAGCCACTGCGAGGGCGAGCGAGAGCGAAAGAGTCCGACCAAAAGGATAGGACAAAGAAAGCCATAAAACACATCCGCGGCATCTCGCGAACGTTTAGCTCGATAGCTCCGCTATACGTAACGAATAAATAGAATGTTTCTCGAATATTTTTCAAAAACAAAAATCACGTCAAGAATCACTCGTCGCATCCAATTAAAATCGTTCACCGAGCCAGTATCACCGTAACGCAAGATTCGAACATGGCGCGATTTAGCTTGTCTGAAATTCTTGTCATTCCCGGAGCCAGAGGTATTTCGGGATCAATACGCGGGCTCCGAATGGCATGCGTTTATTACACATAGAAATTGACATTTTTTTCATGTAGATAAATCATCAGAAATCCTGGCTATTTTTTTTCATCGATTCCTAGTAATAGGCTTATCGGACCGGTCAAACGTTGTATTCTCCTACACGCTCAACTAGATGCATATCGACTACACGGCCCGTCCATTAGCTACTTGCCAAACTGAACGTCTAACGTTATATTCGCCTTGGTATCCAAGTCGACACTGATAAAATTTACCTCGAATACGTATATCACGATAAGATCCCCATCTTATAAATAAAGATCTCGGCCGCTTGCGGGTGAGCGTATCCGTTCGCTCCCGTCCTTTTCTTTTGCTCGTTCCCGACAAGAAGTGCGTCCTTGGTCGTCGGAAGAATCCCCTTGCTCGGTTCCTTCCTCGATATCGTCTCGCACGAATCCCAGGACGGATTCTCGTTGGCGATTCGCGCCGGTGGAAATATATGCCGCAACCTTGAAAGCAATAGCCGAGAACGGCAAACGAAAGTGATCCGTAAGGAGAACGCGAGCGTTTTGTTCGAGTGCGCTCGTGGAAAATGAATTATGAAATGTGGAATAGTGTCTCAACGTGCAACGACCTCGTGTCGGGTTTACTGTAATACGCGAATATTATCGTGTACGTACTATCTGAAAGCTGGTAACGGTCTTCGTAGGTCGTTACGAGCGACTAATTCAGGTCGGCGCGATAAGTGGACACTGAAAACATCCGCGTTACCTTATCGGATTGTCAGTACCTCGTCCCTGCATTGTGAAGACGTGCGTGTACATATAAGTACTCGTCCCCGGAGCAAAAGAGAAATATTGAAAAGTTTCGATGGAGCGCTGGTAAGAGAGAACGAGAGTCCGTTTACGTAAGGGCCAGCGAGAAGGACAGAAAGTCCAGAACGTTGACCAGCCGTCACAACGTTCAAGGCGCATTTTCACCAAACTTGGCACGGTTTAACTTTCACGCGAGAAACAAGTACCGAGAAGCATGCGTTCGGACGCACGTGCAGGGGCGCATGTGCACGCGTGGCGGTTCTTCTTATCAAGGCAGGCTGACCGACCGCGTTGAGTGGCAAAAATTCTATTCTCTCTGCAGCTGGTATCGGTGGTCCTAGGGTATCGCGAGTCGCTTCGCACGCACCAGGCTTCCGCAGCTTTGCGCCCGAACGAAAATCGCTTTTTAACGAAAGCATGGAATTCCGAGGAATCGCTTTAAACCGGTTTTCGACCGCGAGCGAGAGACGCCGTCGGGGATCGCTTTCGAGCGGCGTCGTTATATCCGATAGATCGTACGAGGAACGTTAAACGCTACGTGGTACTCTCGACAAATCGTTTTAATCCAGGAATACGGACGTTTTCGCTCCGGGCACCAGTTTTACCCGGAGTCGAAGTACCGAGGGTCAAAGAAGTGGCTGTCGCTGCTTGACTATCGGGGGGTGGGACTATGAAAAATGGACAATTCACAGGACATATTTATATCGATCGGAAATAAAGGAACCCGAGTCTCTCGTTTGCACTTTATTCGATTGTCACACGTCCATTTGAAAACGTCATTTGATTTGGTGAAGATATTTTTTCTTTTTCTCTTTTTTTTTTTTTAATGAAATTCCACCGTGGCCCTATCACTATTTATGAATGCGACTGTACGTTGGAGTGGATGTACACGGATTCCTATATATATATATATATATATATATATATATATCAGCTAGACGTGCGCTCTTGCCATTGAACGAAATTGTTCAGTACCGGATTTTCCGATATTCACCAATGGACGAGTCTACTTCAATTAGAGCTCCTAACTGAATCGTTTTTTTTATATCTATATCAAGATACATGTAGGTATAGAAATATATTCGAGACAGGACTGGAAACGAGGGTAAGGGATGACGACTGTGACGAATATAAATTCTAAACACTTTTTTTTTTTTTTCATAAAATTTCTTATCATCTGGCTGAACGGTATTATGGAATGTCCAGATTTTTGAATCCATTCCCTCCTCTTAAATTTCCATCTTTTCGTCGAACCCTCCATTTTACATTTCGTTCGCTTCCTTTCTGCCTCCCTGCAGTCCTTATTCAGATATCACTGGATTCGCGTAATTTAGTATTTCAATGACAAAGCCGTATAAGGGCAGTAGGTACCCCCGACGCTCTCAGATGCCAAGGATGGGACGGATCGTTCGAGGGTGCAGGCTGATATATATATATACATATATAAAGCGAACGGGACGAATAGTCAGTTCAGCCAAACCTAACCTAACAAGCAAGGAACCACCTAAACCAACCTGGTCAATGTCTCATTGTTCGATATTCACGTGACGACGGACGGCCGCTGGAGAATGGGTCCTACAACTTCCGCTTTTACATCGCACTCCGTCGGTATCATCCGGAGTCCGATCTATACGAGCACGTCACTCTCGATTCGGAGCTGTCCAGGTCGTTTCCAAAAGAATTCCCAGAGGTCTGTGCCGATGGCGAAGACTTTCAAACGAAACGATATCCTCGGTTTATCCTTCCCTTTTTTACTTCCTCTCTTTTTTCCCCTCCGTCTTCCTTTTTCAAATCCCTCGCAATTTCACGAGTGTCGTATCGTTTTGTGCCGATGAAAACGGCGACTGGTTTTTCGAAAATTTTCTCCAAGACTTTGCTCCCACATGGTCCTTTGCGGTTACGCCCTCATCGATCCACCCTTCTCCCATATGTCAGTGTCTATGTGTATACATGCCGCAAGCAAACACGTATCCATACAAAGCTATATATATACATATACATATACTGACAATATGAGTTCGATCAAGTATCAATCAAAATAATGGCTCGATAAAATTCTTTGAAAATACAGAGAGTCATTTCTACTGAAGAGTTTGCTGGAAATGTACAACGGTATGCAATTCCTGAACGGATCCGATACCCATCCACTTCACATGTCTGCTTTTATATATATATATACATCACCAGTAGCGTTGGTTCAGATCCACTTGAATCGCTAAGCAAAAGTCCGAGTCAACACACAGCAACTGTACTAAGTACAATGAGGTACCGAATGAAGGGCTGCTTTGTCCTATAATAGAGAAACCCAGTGCGAGTGTAGCAATGGACTAGAATCACTTTAAAAGGATTTGAGGTGCCAATACGTAAAGTTCCTAATTAAGAGCGATCAGTTTCTCAATCGGAATCATAGCACCGAAAATGGATCATGAATCTCTTGACGGACTTGACAGGTTCGACGGATGCTGTGATCACAAGCAATTACGAGATGCCGTATCTTCACGGGATCGCATAGCTACCATGTCTACGATTGCCCAATGTGAAAGTAATAACGATTTCGGGATACGGAAACTAACAGCCGTTCCCGTAATATCGGAAGGGAATATCGTGTAAGCCATTTGGGATGAGCGGCAGTTTGATTAGCCTAATTACACGGATTATAGTTTCTACATTCGATTCTTATTGGCGCGAGGTTAACTTACTGCACAGGAGAAATCGGGAGCCTCGTTCGGGAGCAAGTAATCCGGTACTTTAGCTGTTTCATGGGAAAGGGCCAGGTGTTTCTGTCCTCGAAAGTTCCCAAGGAGTATAGGTTATGTCGACTCCCATTACCCCTGAGGGTTATGTGGCTCGCTATTGGTTATTATTATTATTATTTCCGTAATCATTGTCCCTGTGGTATATACACGTAGTTCGGTCGCTATCAATCGAACCTCGCGATATCTGCCGGCGGCCATGTTGATTTTTGTATTAGCGACCCGTGTCACGTGACGAGCTTGAGAAAATGGAGGGAGACGTTTTATACGATGATATTTGATAAGTGCGAATGCTCTCAAGGCGACTGGTTCGATTCGCCACTGCCTTCTTATCCTTCGTCTCCATTCCACTTGGTTCGAGGATCTCGAAGGCAATGGATTTTTAACGTTTCATCAAGACGCAAGGAAGTGCTCGCTGGATATTGGAAATGGCTCTAGGGAGGATGGGATTGAGTCTGTGAGAAAAGAGGCTCAAGAAGCCCAGCGCCCCGGGAACTCGGAATTTTATTCTACCGGGGAATATTACCGATCATTCGAGATGTCCTGATACGGCGTTAGCAACGGGGTTATCGAAATTATATAAATATATTACTTTCACGGTTGTCGGTAGTTCGAGTTATACTGTGATATTTCTTTGGAAAAAACATAATGACGATTAGATATCTTCTCTAGAGTGAACTTAACCTCTATCCGTATACGATTACGTATAAGTTATCACTCGAAAACAAGTCGATTCTACCATATCCCAGGAATTCTCAGCTTAATTCTAAACCAATGCATGGGGGGACACCCATTATATTTTCGAAATTAAGCGACGACGCAGCAATGAGATTCATTAGTATCTCCATCGATAGTTCAAGGAAGTACATTCGACTTATATTGTCAAGAGTAGCGCTATACACTAATAAATCTGTATCTTTATTTCTCCCGGAAATACTATTGAAACTCCATGTCAATAATGATCGCACACATCACGCATCACATGAATCCACTCCGATCCCATCCAACACAGAAATGTATAACGGGCGATCGATGTAACCTATAACAGTTATTCCTTCTCATCTCAATATATTAATCGGGATCGACTTCTGCAATCCCAAGCGGAAGTCAGTATCCAGTTAAAGGGGAAAAAAAAAGTGTCATCAATCCTAATTGGATAAATCACTAAAAACCCTCGATCATTCCGGGCGGAATAAAAGGTGAGATTATGGTTATTATTGCTATCATCATCCATATCTATATTACTATACCATAAATCCTCAAAGAAAACTCTGGTGTCTGGTTTAGCCGATGTCTGAAAGAGCTGCTAACAGCGCGGCTAAGCAGTCCGAGGGAATGAGGAATCGTTCAGGGTGTAGAAAGTTACTGATGTCTCCCAGAGTGGAATCGTCCTTTCCTCATTGCCGTCTTCTTAGCTATATAGTCAGAGCCACGGTAAACGTGGCTGGCTACACAGTGAGACTATTGTCGCACAGACAGGAGCGCCTGCGCCGGAAGGCTCTCCCGAAGTACAAACCCTCTTTCGCTTTTCCCATATTGCCAGAAGTCTCTCGAGCTGGTTTGCGCGAGTCGGTAACAAAAGTTCGAGAAAGATAGGTATATCAGGGAGAGATATAAATCGTACACATATTCAAAATGTATAAATTTCAAAAGCTACAGAAACCCCAGTACCGGTATACATTGGCATATCGGTATCGACTTTCAGCAAGCAGTTTTTTTGATCTTGTGCTGTACCTAGACGAAACAAAAACGGGCTTGTTCCCTGCTCGTCGTCTCTGGAGCACGTCAGCGACTCGTCAATTATCGCGAAGCATGCGTAAGCCCAGGGGTTAATCGTAAATCTTTGGGTGCAATCGATACCTGCACGCCTCCCCCCCAGGTTAAACCAGGCAGCCCCGAGCCAACCCTCTACAAGGTTCCCGACTGCCTAGCTGCTGCTGGTATTACACTCCAGGCAGCTCCTCCTTCCACCGGCACCTTCTACGGCCCTGGAACGCTAAAGGGTAATGGGTAATCGGTAATGGGGCTACCGGTAAGGGATGCAGGGTGGAGACCGTAGAGTCGAAGAGAGTGGCGCTGCTTGTTGGGCGGGTGGTTTACGTAGGTAGGAGATGGGGTTGAATTAGAGATCTCTGGAGACGAGCCATTGTTTCTCTAGCCGAGCCGTTTCGATAGACTAATGAATTGCATTATTGGAAATTTCCTATATAAATAAGATCACGTCAGTCGTGGTGTGTAGCAGTCGCGCCGATCGCCGATTCCCATAAGATTTTCTACAGGATCGATCCTCTCGCAGTCTTGTTATTTCGTCTTCGTCACGATACTGACTTGCAATATTTCTATGATTACTTCTGCACCGTTATCACTAACTCGTGCATGTTTTTAACCCATGGATAACGTGAACTCGTAATGTCTTATCTCGTCTTCATCTTTCGTACCGAGCAAAAGTCCGTTTGCCTCCTGGCGATTTTCATTACCAATCGGCCCAATTCTATCTGACAACTTCCTGACGTGAACGACCGATCGACAGATAACGCGAGACAGCTACATGCTATTCGACGTCTTCTTTCACCAGGTCAATCCTTCAGGAATGCTTCTCGTCCTGTTGACAAACGCGAACTCGTATACGGGTCGTAGTATCTTTTATACGTTATGCCATTAGATTTTATTTTCCCTTCTGATAAATAGTCTGAGGACCAGCAGCGCAATTTCGAATATTCATTCGCGAATTATTACCCACTCTCCCTCCCCAGTCCCAAGTGGATTACGCGGCGGATTAAAAACCGCAGGGAGCGTGAGAGTCTTTCTTTTGGTTTCTTCAAGAAGCACCAGAGTGGTGCGCTGGATTAATTGGCCTATGAGAAAATTGCGAGCCTCCAAACTCAGTTGGCTATTAATTTTTTTCCCTCGCTTATTCTTTTTTTTTTTCTCTTTTTTTTTCGTTTTACGAACATTTTTTATTTACGAACTCATCCCCATTCAGGACCTTCCGCTTAATCAGGGCGTCCGTGCGAAATTTTTCGGAGCCGATTAATTTTAATTACGTCGCATCTGCCGTCGCGGAGCCACCCACGCACGTTAGATCCCGCTCGATTATGAAAATTCGTCGTTACTGATTCGAGGTCTCCGCTAATACATTAATAAAGGTCGTAACAACATCTGCTAAAACTGCTCTGGTTGATTGCATTCCTGCTGGCTAATATGGTCGGTGTACGTATGAGTATCGCCATCGAAACCTTTCACCTCGGTTACTAGTTTACGTTTTTCCTTTTGTTTTTTTACTGTGGAATACGTTACCTCAGACTCACGAGAAATCCACCGAAAATATACTTTCTCGTATTGTTAAAATTCAATGGAAACTTGACTGATATTCATTAGAAAAATCTCTGCCTCAAATTTAGCTTCGATAAATTCCACGTACCAGTTCTCATATACGATGCCAGATGGCGCCACGAGATATCTGAATTTTCGAAATATCCAACGATCAGCACTGGTAATACACCTATATTACGTTAGTAAAGAATGCCATGTAAAATTTCCGTCGACATATTTTTCCGCGCACCCGCATCATTCAACTAGCTAGAACGCGCCTCGTATGTGCATGCGCAACATATATTTGCGGAATAAAATTCACCGTGAATGCATCGAGTTTAATCGTCTCGAGATCACGTATCAACGGGCGTCGTGAACGAATATCTCGCCGGGACATGAGCGCGTGCTCTGTAGCAAACGTCTCGGGATCCTGCATACGCGGAATGCATATGTGCATCTTTTCTCTACAGGTAGGATAAATATATACACCAGTCAGCCTTGCGTCGGCGTCGGCGTCGTCGTTTGAGGAATGCCAATGATTAAACGTTTTTATGAATTATTACCCGTCAATCCAATAAGCCAGTACGAGTAATAAAGTAACGGCAAGATCATACGGTTGGTACCTCGCAGTATCTTTTTATTAAGATTTTTTTCCGCAATGGATTTAATAATTACATAATAGACATTCTAGGCATGACTCACGACTACGGGATAACAATGTCAATTCCATATATCACATTTACTTGAGTATTGCTTTGTCTTGTTGTAAACTACACGTCGCTACACGCTTAGTAATTATACTCGGAATAATATAGCAAACTCGATAGACGATTAACGAACCTTCCGGTCGAATCATCGGCTTTGTCAACGATGTGATTTCTGCATGACGCACCGTGGATATTCGTTACCGTGTAACAGCGTGTCATCGAGCGACAATCCTTTTTCCGCAAAATATCCGCTTGGTGTATTGTATCGGGAAATAGTTGTAATAAAATTGACAAATTTTTTTTCCATTCAATAATTTCGTTCACGATTACATGCCGATATTGAAAAAAAAAATGGAATTCAGGTATTAACGAAATATTGTTATTGTGTTTTCAGGTTGTCGTCGAGAGTGGTAGCGCTGCACTGGAATATGGGGACTTGAACATAGATGCAGATTCTCCAGTGCTACCGGATCTACTTTTTGATACTCAGCAGATGTATCTTTATGTTCTGACGAATCAAAGGGTGTCCAAAGTTAAGGTCCAGGAGTGCTCGGTATACACGACTTGCTGGGACTGCTTGGGCGCCAAGGATCCTTACTGCGGCTGGTGCTCTTTGGAGAACAAGTGTAACCTCAGGAGCGATTGTCAAGATGCCGCGAAGGATCCTCTGTATTGGATATCGTACAAGAGCGGACGATGCACGACCATAACTTCCGTATCTCCGGATCAACTTCAGCGAACTACTGCCAGGACTCTTGAGCTGGTGATCGAAAACTTACCGTCGCTCACGGGCCAATTTCTCTGTGCCTTCTCGGCCCTCGACAAGACTCTAATCACGAATGCTACTAGGAAATCCTACGGAGTCAATTGCACCACGCCGAGGACGGATCTATTACCAGCGATACCAACGGGTCAACATCATTTCACTGCCAAATTGTCGGTCAGGATGACCAACGGTCCCGACTTGGTCGGTACCAACTTTACTTTCTTCGACTGCAATACCTACAGCTCCTGCACGCAGTGCGTGTCCTCGAATTTCCCATGCGACTGGTGTGTCGATGGACATAGATGTACTCATGACACTGCAGAAAACTGTCGCAACGACATACTGGTCACCGGAGTCAGCGTAAGTATCCAAAAGCTTGAAACTTGAATTGGGCATGATTTTACAAATATTGAGATTGGACTTAACTGGAGTTTCTTCTTTGTTACAGAGAATGGGTCCTAGTTACAGAAGTGGGCCAGCTTTTTGTCCCACCCTGAATGCTACAGACTCCCAGGAGATCCTCGTATCATCTGGTCTTAAGAAGGTGATACGGGTTAGAGTGCATATCATAGGGGTGAGTTTGATAAAGTTGCTCTCCTTAGTTGTTCTAGCGACTAAAGGAATTTATGTGTGATACTACTGGATACTAGGTGCTACGTGCACTCGTAACTCATGGTGTCTCTCTGATTACAGCAATTTATCATTCAAACGAGATTCGTCTGCCAATTCAACATCGAGGGTCGCGTAACCAGCGTCAACGCGAGACTATTGGCCGACACGATTTATTGCGACGAGACTGACTTCTCGTACACGTCGCGGGCGCCAAACATAACTGTTCCTTTTGCTGTGATCTGGGGCGGTTCCAAACCCTTGGACAATCCTGATAATATCCACGTGGTGATATATAGATGCCGAGATATGGCCGATAATTGCGGCATGTGTCTTGCCCTTGACAAGAAATACGGATGCGGCTGGTGTCAGAGCTCAGATCGCTGTGAAGTTAAGGATCAGTGCGACCGAGGTGACGGTGTCTGGTTGAACATGAATCAGACGTGCCCCAATCCGGAGATACACTCCTTTGAGCCAAGGATGGGACCTTGGGAAGGTGGTACTAATATGACCATCAGAGGTATCAATTTAGGAAAGACATTTAGTGACATATTCGAAGGTGTTACCGTAGCCGCAGCGACTTGTCAGCCTTATGAGAAACTTTATATTCGTACCAAGGAAATAGTGTGTCGCATAGACGGTCCAGGAACACCGGAAGAAGCTAAAAGCGGACCAGTTATAGTAAAAGTGGAGGACTTCCGTGGACAGTCGGAATACAATTTTAAATTTGTAGATCCCAAAATTTTTTCCATCTCGCCGAAGTTTGGTCCACTCAGTGGCGGAACTATTATAAGGATTACTGGAGAATTCATGAATGCCGGTAGCAGGATCGAAGCCTTCATAGATAATCTTCCGTGCTCTATAATCAGTGCAGAACTAAACGAAGCCCTTTGCATGACCAGTGCCAGCGATCGAAAAAGAAATGGTGTTCTCAAGATGCGCTTTGACGGTGGCATCAGAGAATACGACGGCTTTTTCGAGTACGTGGATGACCCAACCATAGAGAGTGTCGAAAGTGGTGTAGCCGGACAGATGAAGATCCCTAAAGGCATCCCTGCTGGGGGTATAAGGATATCCGTCACAGGGAAGAATCTGGGCTTCATACAGAATCCTCAAATGTACGTTTATTTCGACGACAAGATGTTCATCTCCCAGTGTACCGTGTTTAGCCACACCAACATGAATTGCAATTCGCCAACCATCGAAGTTCCTGAAAATGTATTGCTTGACGCAGAGAAACCTCTCTCCCTCGAGTATGGTTTTCGCATGGACAACGTGACAGGAGTGCAAAATCTTACGCAGCGCGGATTCAATCACTTTCTTCTGTATCCTAATCCAATTTACGAGGTATTCGACGAGGAGGTCAAGTATTACAAGAGTGATTACTTGACGATCAATGGACAGCATCTGGACCGCGCTTGCCAAGAATCCGACGTGGTTGTTCAAATTGGTAATGCATTCTGCAACGTGACCTCTCTGTCACGACAGCAGCTCACTTGTCGACCACCGGTATCTCAGCCACCGGCATTAGACTCCGAAGGGCAACCCAATAAGCAGGAATTGCCGGAAGTGGTTGTGATCGTGGGTGGTAGTCTGCAATATTCCATTGGCAAGTTGAGCTACGCTCTACCGACTGGTTTAAATGGACCATTGTCCAAGCCAGCATTGATAGGAGTCATTGCTGCGATACTCATCCTTGTTGTGGTATTCATTATCTTCCTGATTGCTTATCGTCGTAAGTCCACCGAGAACAACAGGGTTCTCAAAAATATGCAGGAGCAGATGGATATATTGGAGCTGCGCGTAGCGGCCGAATGCAAAGAGGCCTTTGCTGAACTACAAACCGAGATGACTGATCTCACTGGAGACTTGACCAGTGGTGGAATTCCATTTTTGGATTATCGCACCTACGCAATGAAAATTTTATTCCCTAATATCGACAACCACGTTGTCCTTCAGTGGGAGAGACCAGAACTGACCCACAAGGAGAAAGGACTCAGACTCTTTGGACAGCTTATCATGAATAAAACTTTCTTGCTTCTCTTTGTAAGGACTCTGGAAAGCAATCGTTACTTCTCGATGAGGGATCGTGTCAATGTGGCTAGCTTTATTATGGTCACTTTACAAAGCAAGATGGAGTATTGTACTGATATATTGAAGACTCTCTTGGCGGAACTTATTGAGAAGTGTATGGAAGGCAAGAGTCATCCCAAGCTACTGTTAAGACGGTACGTATTACACGCATAGAAATCTGTTAGAAATATGATAGAGAGATATGATGAATAATACATGTTTTATATGTGTGATTTCTGTCAGAACTGAGAGCGTTGCTGAGAAGATGCTATCCGCCTGGTTCACTTTCCTTTTGTACAAATTTCTGCGAGAGTGCGCTGGCGAACCATTATACATGTTATTCCGTGCCATGAAGCAGCAGGTTGACAAGGGACCTGTGGATGCCATTACCTCAGAGGCGAGATATTCATTGTCAGAAGAAAAACTGATCAGACAGTCGATAGAGTTCAAACCAATGGTGAGTACAGTCCACGGTCTTTGAGGAAAGAGTTATATTCATACGTATAAGCTATGCTAAATTGTATGTGCTAAGAGCATTATCGTTTACCCTGAAACTCTATTGAATTTTCATAGACCGTTTACGTGTCTATCTCGCAACAAACCGTCTTCGTGGGCGGAATGGATCCTAACACGGAGAACGTAGGGGTCAAGGTGCTCGACTGTGATACGATCTCTCAAGTAAAGGAAAAGGCACTCGACACCATCTACAGATCGACCCCATATAGCCAAAGACCTAGGAAGGATGACCTCGATCTAGGTAAGCTATTCTTTTAATTCCAGCTATAAATACAAGCCGCGGCCTCTAGTAGCACCAATTAATCTATTCATTCGTGCCCTTCCCACGTAACAGAATGGCGTACCGGCGCCTCAGGAAGATTGATCCTCTACGATGAGGACTCCACAACAAAGCCCGAGAGCGAATGGAAGAAGCGAAACACACTGAATCACTACAGAGTGCCGGACGGGGCCTCTCTAAATCTCGTCTCGAAGCAATCCTCCATCTACAACCTCTCAATCCTATCTGAGAAAACGGACAAGTCTCACAAGTACGAAACGTTGAATTTAAGCAAGTTTAGCTCAGCCAGTCCGCCATTGTCGCGTGCAACTTCGCCCTTGAATCACGACCACGACGGCGGCCTCAAGTCTTGGCACTTGGTAAAACACCATGATACGGACGCTCAGAAGGAGGGTGAACGTGGTAACAAGATGGTCTCCGAAATTTACCTGACGAGGTTACTGGCGACCAAGGGTACACTACAGAAGTTTGTCGACGACCTCTTCGAGACGATCTTCAGCACAGCCCATCGGGGCTCCGCACTGCCTCTAGCCATTAAGTATATGTTTGACTTCTTGGATGACCAGGCTCTGCATCATGGCATATCTGACCCCGAAGTGGTCCACACATGGAAGAGCAATTCGCTCCCCTTGAGGTTTTGGGTGAACCTTATCAAGAACCCGAACTTCGTCTTCGATATACACAAGTCCAACATCGTGGACTCGTGTCTCTCTGTCGTGGCGCAAACATTTATGGATAGCTGTTCCACGTCGGATCATAGATTAGGTGAGTAGGTTCCTATACTGAATGATGCACTCGTCATACTATGTTTCCATACGCGCGTATATCAAGGTGTTTACTCATCCTATACTATATCGTTTACACAGGTAAGGACTCGCCGAGTTCAAAACTCCTCTATGCAAAAGACATTCCAGCGTACAAAGAGTGGGTAGAACGTTACTACTCGGATATCAAGATCATGCCAGCCATTTCCGATCAGGACATGAATGCCATGCTCGCCGAAGAGTCTAGGGTAAGTGTTCCTATATGTTATTTATACGTTGCATGAAAACGCTAAATAATGCACATCGGACTCAACATTGAGAATACGTCATGACAGTAGCTCTTATACCTGGTTAACTTTTTTTCAGTTGCACACAACGGAGTTCAATACGAATTGCGCGTTGTACGAACTATACACGTATGCAGTGAAGTATAACGAACAGCTAACGGTGACCCTCGAGGAAGACGAGTTCTCGCAAAAACAGAGGCTCGCGTACAAGCTCGAGCAAGTGCACAATATAATGGCGGCGGACGCCAATGCCTGATGTCCTGCGAACTCTATAAAGCTTCCCATGAAACCCCCGCGTCATGAGTTGCCCTGCTGAGTCCCAATAATAGGTTTTAAAGGCAAGTTCACCTAACGGACTGATATTCCGTGTAATCGAGGCTTCTCCTGGTCCTCGGGTGAGCCAGTTTGACGAAAGGAGATAAAAGACGACTGAGAAGGAATAGAAGTGGAGAGAAAGAGAGAGGGGAACGGTGATGGAGAGAATCGAAAGGACTGGAAAGGACGAAGAAAATAAGGAAAAAGCAAATGGAGTTACGGGCGAAGCGTAATAACTAAATAAGTAAATAAATGTTAAAGTACGTTCGACGAAGTCTTCTCGACGGCCGCTGGCTGGCAGGTGTGACGGGAAATCATCGCACTACGTAATGTA
Source organism: Cephus cinctus (assembly GCF_000341935.2). Taxonomy (NCBI): domain Eukaryota; kingdom Metazoa; phylum Arthropoda; class Insecta; order Hymenoptera; family Cephidae; genus Cephus; species Cephus cinctus. The sequence goes on from NW_014333313.1 coordinate 2,189,767, forward strand.
CATAAAAAAAAAATACGAAAATCATGATATTATAATAGTATATTATTATATATACTCGCACCCCAGCGGCCCCCGATCAACCAGCAGCGTTCCGCGCATTTTCGTTACGGATCCAGTGATGACATGATTTTAAATTAACGAAAGAAATAAGAAAAAAAAAAAAGACACGAATACATGGCAGGCAAACGATTAAAACACTAATTGAACATAATTAAATGACTAATGACTATTGTAAATGTGTAAACGATGGACGACGCGACGAACCGATCCGGAGGATCCGTACTAAAGCGTACTAGTCGCGATTTTCCTCCGATCGACGATTTTAACGAAGAAACATTTCCATCCACTGCTAACTAGCTGAAACATTTTTCGGACTATGAACTGAGTTTTAAGAATTAATAATAATTAACGATAACGATAATTAATTGATATGAATATAATTATATATACACATGGATGGTACGGCATATGTATATGTGTACATATATAACTACGCGCGCGCACACGCATGTATCCGTATCTATGTCTGCATATGTCTATGTTGAGATTCGCGCAAAGTATGTATGTATTCGAAGACAGCGCTCTAATATACACATATACCTACGTGGATACGCGTACTATATATATATATACATATAAATGAATTAAAAAAAAAAGAATTACCACATCCGCGCAATGGAACAGACTGTGTATTAGCTAGTAGGTATTAATCTATGGACTAATGGCCGCGCGCGTGAGGCCAGCTCGATGTGACGGTTGTGTTGAGTGTGCGTGCTTCCCTTCCTTCTTGATCCAGCTCCAGTAATCATTGTCATAATTATCATCATCATCACTGTCATCGTTTCCATTAAAATCAACGTACGAAAAATTCATCTCCCATCGTTCACCTTCCGTACATGTTGTCGAGGGGGCTGTACGAGCGCGATATTTATTATCCAAAATCCAACGACGTCGCCTTGACATCGTGGAGCGCTGCACGTTTTCGCTCATTAGCTCCTTCCTCATTTTCCCTCATCGTGATATCGTATCATAACTCCATGTTTATCCCGATCCGCCCCGCAGCTTCCCAAAAAGCACGAAAATTCATGTCCCCCCTCTCTTATATGCTTCAACGCCTCCGTCGTCATGTTGTTGTCACTCTTAATTATTGTAATATATAAAATAATGATCACTGTTGAGTATTGTCTGATTGTAATACATTGATATTGAATTGATATGAATTGATAATCATTAATTAACGTAACAATTACTCTGTGGATGTAGCCATATTAGTCGGAGCGCCGTGTAAACGAGTTTATGAGAGAAATGAACGCGCGCGCGAATGTGCCGCGGAGCGAATGGAACCGGTGCGAATGGGTGGTGTCCTGTGCGTCAATTCAATGTGCAGTTTGTCCGTGGAGAAAGTATTTATTGCTCAAAAATAAGTGAAACGTAAGGGAAGCCGGCCGATGTTGAGGATCGCGAGAGCTATGCTACGGCGGGAAGAAAGATAGATGGCGTCGCGGCGAGGAGAGGAGCGGAGAGGAGTGTGAGCTGCGGTGAGTCGAGAGAGGCGTTGAGAAGAGAGGAGATACGATTCAAGGATATAAGAGTTGAGGATCCCGATAACAATGACGATCGTAATAAGATTTTTCGTTGGGCGATGGAAACGGTTATCGGTGTCGATAGTAGCGAAAGAAAGGGAGTGAATGCATTAAGAGAGCGAGGAAGAGCGAGTGCGAATGAAAAAGTGGAGAAGAGAACGAGAAAGTGAGAAAGATCGATAGGGAGAGAGAGGGAGAGGGAGAGGGAGAGGAAACGGATGCAAACTCGCGTGTAACACAGAAGGAAATAAAGAAGGGTTATGAATAAAAATAACAATAGCCGGGGGGGGGGGGGGGTTATAATTAAAAAAAAA
>NW_014333313.1:2191753-2221214 GCF_000341935.2 Cephus cinctus
GGGGGGGGGGGGGGCGTTAAAATTAAATAAAAAATAAACACAATATTTCGGATCTCAAGAGAGATACTCGTTATTCTAATAGATGAGACATACGTTTCGTAAGACGAAGAAGAACACATAAGGGAATAATAGTGAAAAACCTAATTGATCACACCCCTCCCTCTCTCTCTCTCTCTCTTTTTCTTTCTCCCCCCTCGATACCACCGACCTCTCCCCCCAACCACGCACGCCGACTTATAATGGTACTAATAAACCCAAAGTGCCTCTGGTAGATTTTTGGGCATAAGCTTGAGTAATAAAAACTATAACATTTATTAACGATAACGACACAATTACTAATAAATGATAATAACGACGATATAATAGGTATAGCCGGTAGCCTAGTCTCTGTGTCTGTGTCTGTCTGTCTGTGCCCTGAGTGTCTTTCCCTGTTCCCTCATTATAAATGTGTAACTATTCCCACAATCCCTTCTGGAGGGCCGCGCTCCAATTTCATTCCTACCGTTAGTCCCATTGTTCTACCCCGCCCCGAACCCTCCTACCCTTCTCGTTCCGGCCGTCATATACTAAATCCCTGATCCATGTTAATCAACCCAAAACTCCTACTGCCGTAATCTGCTCCTTATTAAAAAAAAATTCCCGCATTGACTGTGCTCACATCACGCGTTCTTCACCACACTACCGATTGGCACGTTTTGCTAAATAAATATTGTATCGATGGTTCCTCATTAATTATGGAATATTACGAATCCCAATTTGTAAAATTCGAAGTTAAAAATAAGGTGTGTACTTTACCGTACCGTTCGTGCGTGGCTTGCTGCCCAGCAGTCTACTGTCGTGTGCGCTATCTGTGCTGAATGTGCGCGCCGGAGTGTATCCGTTTCTGTCTGTCCGTCTGTCTGTCTGCCTGTCTGTCTGGTCGTTGGGTATGCATGTATTTTAGCTGCTGATCGATGAAATATTGAGAGGATGCGTGAAAACGATGTGAGAATGAGAGAATTACTGAGAGGAAGAGAAAGGGAATGCCTGGGAAGATTGAATAAGAATGAGAGGGGTGGAGAGAGAGAGAGAGAGAAGGTATGTGTCAGTTACGATTGTTGGTATCAATGAATGAGAGAATATATGAGAAAGTATCAGAGAGAAAGAGAGAGAAAGAGAGAGAGAGAGAGAGAGAGAGAGAGAGAGAGAGAGAGAAAGAGAGAGAGAGAGAAAGCAGTATAAACGTGGGAGATTGAGAACGAACGAGAGAAAAGCGTGAAAGCTTATTGAGTGAATGTCCATGGACTGTGCAAGACTGAGAGAGGCAGCGGAGGGGGCCCACCTATCAATCGGGTTAGCCCCCTCTGCCGCTCATTTTTACGTCATAAACATTAATTACGATTATACATAAATAACGCATTCATCACAAGAATTACGTTACGTTTACAATAGTCATGTTCCTTTCTGATCATAATGATTATGAAATAAAAGAAAAAAAAAGTGGTATCTATATCTCGATCTTGCTACATTATTTTGTACTTGTTTTTAATCTTAATATATTATATATATAAATAATGCGTTTTAAGTTATCCGACTTTTATTATTATTTTTGTATAAATGTGTGATTAATAGTATGGATAGTGTAATAATTTTGTATGTTTATTGAACCAAAAATAAATATTATTGATAAAGACAAGGGATTCTCACTGATCTGAATCCTTATTGTTCAACGGTGCCATTGCCCCAATGTCTTTCTCTTCGTCTAAAGGAGAGATCGTTGGGATTCTTTTCGGTGGGGCAAGGATTGTAGTCTCATCACGAAGGGCACGTGGTCCCACTGTACTCAGTACAACAGGCAGCATCAATAGTCCATGCCAGAGACCGAATAATATTACTAGTAAAAATATTTTAAAGAATGCCCGAAACACATAAGCCTGCGAACCGGCCAACAATGATAATGCCAGCAAGGTCGATCCAGCGCCATACATTACAGCGGCTCCTATATGTCTCACAGCAGTTAGGGCTCTCGTGGTGCGATCATGCTTCCCATTGTACGATTTGGTATTCAAAAAGGCGTGAGCTACGTGGGCTGCGTAATCCACGCTTAATCCCACAGCGAGTTCCAATCCTGCAAACGTGCATTCATCGATAAGCCTTGTGTGCCTCATCCTGTTCCTGGCTTTGTTCATTGTATAGGACTCACCTATGCAGGATACTATGTCCACGGTGAGACCCCAGTAAAACATGAATCCACACACGTCAAGGAGTGTTAACAGAACGCACAGTAATATCCAGAAGCAGGTTTGAGGCTCAGCAATGAGTACTGCAGTGGTTCCCATAACGCAAATTAATGCCAAAATGAGATTCCTTGTGACTTCTTGAGATATCACCTTATCTGTTTCCCAGTTACCAAACATCTTGCTCCATACTGTAACAAAGCCTTGGATATTTGACTCCTTAGCTATTTCTTTAACCGTGTCCATTGCTGGAATCCACTCGTTTGGTCCAGAGAATATTGCAAATCTAAATGGGATGCTGGCTACTAAGATCCTTGGTACTTTGATACCGCAAGTGAGTTTGCTATTAAAGTGAAAATTTCTTTGATACTTTCCACCGCTTCTACTAAACAGGAATTTCGAAAGGTACTGTGTAAAATCTTCATGATCCAAAATAGTGGATTTCATATCTGCAATTGAATAATTAAATGGGGTTATAAAGGTCTTTAATTGAAATATATTATTTTGTATTTTGTGTAAATGTTACCTTTTCCGTAATAAGTAGTTACGAATTCTGCAAAATCTGTAGGCCATGGTTCTATTATCTGTACATTAGTGTCATTCATTAATTTCTCTGTTAGAGAAAGTATTTTTTGAAATTCTCTATGATAATCTAACTCGCCCATATAAACAGCAGCTTCATCACCTCTTTGTGGGTAATGCTCGCTATGCACCTGTATGTAGCTACTCAGATATGACTCTTTTGGTAAAAACCATTTAGAATCAAACCATTGTTCCAATTGATTAGAACCAAGTATACCAACAGATGCAATACTGATAGTGATTAACAGAATAATAATTTTTCCAGGTATAGTCAAAATAATCTTAGAATAAAGAAGATCAATTAATTTCCAAGACACACGATTCTTCGAATCCACTGTCTTAATTTCAAAATTCTCATGAATAATACACGGTAATACACCATTTCTCTTGGCTTCAATCCGTCTTGTATCAAGAGTAAAGAATCCAACGAAAAATGTTACTTGTAATAAGAACGTTACTAAAACACCAACAGCAGCGTATACACAGAACGAATGAAGTGACGGTAGAATCTGAAAAAGTGTAATATATATAAAATCTGTATATCTAATCAACAAGGTAAATCTAAAAAAAAATACTGACTGTCGATGCACCAATGACAAAAGCTACGACATCTGTGAGAGATGTGATGGAAATGGATGCACCTGCATGACTTAGCATGAGACCTACACGTTCTGGTAAAGGTTTTCCTCGATTAGGTTCATGAGAGAGTACCTGTTCCCAAGAAGCCATCATTACAAAGATATCGTCCACCCCAAGACCCATCAGCATAAATGGCAGAGACGTGTGAACGGGCCCATACGGTACGCCAAAAAGAGAACACACGCCTACTGCGATTATAAAGGCACCTGCGACGCATAGTAATCCGGCGCTTGTCAGACAGAACTGCAAGTGTAATATAAATGATAGTATTCCGGAAGGGAATCTTATAGCTACGTGCCAGAAATTCACAAAGTGATTTAGGCAATTCGTAGTAAGACTGACTTACTCGCCATTCAACCCAATTGAATTTCGATAGGATCACTTGGACATAAAAGGACATCAGTATAATTCCTATTATCAGCTTATCAATATCTTGAAACATTGTTGAAGAACTGATATCCCCGAAACTCCTTCCAGCTTCATAGTACAACGTTAATTTGTGACTGTTATTGGTATTTGACAATTCTTCTGTGCTTCTCTTCAGCACATCTAAGAATGCTGATTCCCAAACTAGCACGTTCGGTGTTGCCTAAAAAGAAAGCACGAATGAAATGTAAGTAACGTGTCAGTAAAATATTTTTAAAAAATGGCTCACTGGGAATTTTTATTTAATTCAGTGAGTAAGCAAATTTGGAACGATATCAATTAGTGCAGAAAAATTCAAGGTCTGAATCATGATTCGGTTTAATCGCAAAGCATTATTATAAAAATTATTTCGTAATTTTTGCCCTGAGAAAGCGGCCGTGGAGGATCTCCGATCTGTTACGTACCGATTCGCTAAGAAACGCTGTCGATTTAGTTTAAAGGGTCGACTCGAGGGAAAGGATAATAGTTATTGGCTATAAGGATCTCGACCAATCGGAACGATTAGTTCCCCAATTTGATTATTGTCAATTGACTGCTTTAAAGCAGTCTGTCTTGGGACACCGAGCAAGATCCCTCGAGATGGTTCGCGATCCTGCGCTATCTGTTGATAGTTTTTCTAGCCGTGTTTCCTGTGCGGTATAGGAAGTTCTCGTTTGTGTGATTCTCGAGTTGCTCCCGCAGTATCCAGAAAATCATATCGGTTTTTGTGCGTGTGTTTAGGAAGTGCAATGTTGTGCTATAGTGCAGTGCCCACTTGAAAGTCTTCTGGATGGAGTTCTGGGCCTTCACGGATTAGCTGAACCATCAACGGTGATTATTTCCAATTTATTGATTGATGGAGGGGGGAGAGTACGATTTCCGTGGCCCCTTAATTTGACTATTGGATCTTAATCTATGGACCAAAATAAAGTGAATTTCAAGAATAAAAAAAAGTCAATTTCGTCTTAGTTTAGGAGATACGAACCCTTTAGTGGTTGTTTTATTTTGAATAAGAGTGAATGAAATTATCGGTGCGTGTGTGTGTGTCGCGCGCGTGAAAGTGGGTGGGTGGGTGAGTTTAGGCTCTTTAGTTTCTTTAGATTCTTTAGGTTCTTTTAGGTTCTTTTAGGTTCTTTAGGTAGTTAGATTAGGTTAGTTAGTTTTTCATTTATTTAATTTTTTTATGGAGGGTGATTTTATCCTTAATCCTGGAGCGAGCTTGCGAGCAGAGCAAGGGACCCGCATTCATTAGGTTCTTTACGGCCGTGTATCTCGTAAACTAAGGTGAAATTGACTTTTTTTTATTCTTGAAAATCACTTTTTTGTTGGTCCATAGATGAAAATCCAGTAGTCAAATTGAGGGGCCACGGAAATCGTACTCTTGCCGATGGAGGGATTTCGATTATATAGCTTTGATTCGTTCTTGATCAATTGCTCCTTTCTCTTCCGCACTATTCACCTGACGCTTCCTCCAACCCTCTCTACCTCAACCTAACAGCCTGAGCGGCTGTGTATTTCCTTAACCGTCTGCTCCCGTTGGCACATCCAGTTGCGTTTCTCGATTTTACGCGTCCCCAAAACTCGACCAGATCCGTTAAGCTACCGTCTTTTCTGATAGGTTCCGGCAGAGCTCTTGCTTTGGTGGGGTTGAAACTGTTCCACCTCAACTCCCAGCTCATACCGGCTTGTCAGTCCCCAATGAAACAAGAATTGGCTGGCGCCTGCCTGGCATGCGTATGCATGGACGAAAGGTGGACGGCCGAAGGTGATGTAAATTAGTTCTAGATTTTACGATATCGGTGACGAGTAAAGAAAATACGTTACAAAATATAAATCACATTGATTAACGTGCCATTATTAGCTTCCTATATCATGATTCTGACCTTAGTGCAAACTTACCTTACCCAATCAGCAGTTCCCGCATCGTTGCCTATCTCATCCATGTCCACTCGAGAAAAATTGACATGCACCATCCATAAAGTTTGTACAGCCTTCGCCGAAATGATTCTTCCATTTTGATCAGATTGCGTTCCTCCAAGAAGTTCTGAGAAATTCATTGGATGGCCCAATGTTGGACTAACTTTTACTGAATTAAATTTCGCTATAATGTCAGCCTTCGTTTGGCTGGCTATTAGCGTAGAATTATAATCCCAAATATCAAGAATACTAAACAGTAGACAGGCTTTAGAAAGGCTATTGAGAACTCCACAATACAATTCAGTGGGTGCATAAACTACTGGTTCAAATTTTGTACTATTCAATCGTGCCTCTGGTTCCTGCTCGAAAAAATCGTCATCCAAATTGCCAATGTCTCTTCTTCGGCGCTCTACGTATCCGGATATTACGGGAACCCTGTTAATTCATTTGAAAAGTTATTTAGCATTTATTCAATTTAATAAAAGTAGATCACAATAATGAAAATGCTATATGCAGGTACACTCACTTAAGACATACGTCGGTCCACGTAATTTTTGGTGTGGCATGCGTCTGCGCATCAATTACACGCTTAGTAATTTCATTTAGCTGAAAAGAAATGAAAATAATTATACACCAGTTGGACTTTGAAGTAAATTCTTTGAAAAAGTATTAACATTACTTGAACAAGTGCTTCTGGTTCCAGCACATTATCACCAGTCATTATTATTGATTGGATTCTTTGTCCTTCACTAAAATGTGACATTAACCATTCTGTGTCACGTACGAAATCTGAATCCGGTGGGACCCATAATTTAAGAGGGTTCTTTTCCTGGCGAAATCGAAAAAGGCCACCCAGACACAGCAGAACAACAATGGAACATCCAACTAGCCATTTTTGAGGTCGTTGAGCAATACGAAAACCAACCCTGAAACAAATAAAACAAGCAAGCATTAAATTGAGTGAAAACATAAACACAGTTATGACAATTGTAATCGTAGCATTGAATAAACGTTTGCTTGAATTAAGTCAATCAAAGCACAATCTATAGTATATATATGCTATACTATATATGTTCTCCTTACTCATAGAAAAAATGTTCCACGCGTTGTGAAATAAAAATTGGTATTTGCCGCAAAGTTTTTGGAGCAGACCACTTTTTTCTGTTAATCCTTTCAGGCTCCATTTTTGAAAAATCAAAATCCACTGCTCTACTCGTTCAATTTTTCAAACGGCGGGTAGACGACATTGCTCATCTAGTAAAACAACACTTCATAGTTCTCTTCCGTTCACTATACAACACATTTCCTTTCTCTTGTCACATATATTTCGGACACGTACTGCTTCGTGTCTTGCTAGAAATATACATTAATTGCTCATTAATAAGCGAGTAACGTTATGTGGGACGTATTCAAGACTGGCTGAATAGTAAGCTATATCAAAATGCATAGACAATAGTATGAATAAAGATTTTTTATTGATCAATAAAATTGATACTTCCAGTTGAATTAATGGTTTTATAAACAGCTATTATGCTAATGTACTTACATAACCTTTAAATTTGTCTTGTAAAATGTCACTGGACACCACGTTACCCGCACTTCTTTAGCAACAGTAGGTATGAAGGCTGCTCTAGTATATCCACCACATATATAACTCGTATATATAAGTATACCCTATGCCATACAGATAGAAAATGGATGTCTAGTTCAAATTAAAAAATCTCATATCCTTCCACTGATAAGATATTAATAAAACTCTTATTTTTGTATCATTATACGTGATATCACGTCAACTATTCAAAGATACTGCTTAAAAATTGTTGCAAGTCAGACCGATGTACAAAGAAGCAATCCCCTCCATTATAAAATTGCAAAGTCCGACTGTCAAGGATATTTGATTAATGCGTTTTTTTTTAACGCTCGATAAAAAAAATATACTTTAAAATGCGCTATACTTTGTATGTAATTAATTTTTTATCAAATTAAGGATAAGTGGGTAATATCACATTAGATGATGTTTGCAATTAAATCCGTGTATATTCATTTACAGTACTGAAGGTAACAGTCGTTACATTCTTAATGAAATTTGGGCAGTTCAAGTATACGATCGTACAAAAGAAAATTATGGTAAAAGCATAATATCCATTGGGATGACATATAGTCGATACTCAAACCATTCAATATTAATCAGTCGTTCGCTCTTTTTTATTGAGAATGATTTATCTTTACGTTGGGCTACTGTCGCTCAAAGGTATTAAAAAAAAAACACTTTATCAGACTGCTCAATTACTCAATGTAATTCATGACCGATCGAAGTTGTAAACGTGAGATTTTTGGATTCTCCGTAAATGACCATTCCGTAATATCAGACACGCACGCTATCCCGCAAAATCTACGATTGATTAATTCGATTAATCTCAGCTCGCTATTACAACGCATCATCAATTTGTCGCGTAGAAAAATATCGACATTTTCTTTTCTCATTTAAAATTATCTGAATACGAAACAGGAAATCCGGAATCGTCGATAAGTACGCGTTGCATCCAAAACTATATATATATACACACGTGAAATACAGCGCTGTATTACAGTAGCAAAATTTATACCGAGTATTTTAATATTATGAGAAAAAAATCGTCGTATCCCAAGTCGTAAGAAAATTGTATGAGAAAAGTTTGCGCTTACAAAGAGTCCAAAAATAATGAATCGTTATCGTGAGGATCGGGGGAATTACATAACGTACGAGCGATCCATAAAGAATCCGAGATCTTTTTATGGATTGTTATAATATTTCTATGGATTTACACTGTTAACGTATCCAGCTTCTTATTGGAACACCATTCTATTATATCTTCACGATGTACGCTTCTACTCGCATGACTGCTTATATATAATTACGAATAATATTGTAACGTTAATTCAAATTTAATTGAACGAATACGACTTTAGCCGCCACGATGCTGTATGAGATTTATTGTAAAATTAATATGACATTAATTGCGAATAAATAAACGTATGCTTTACTGATTGAACACCAAAGCAACCGCTGTAAGAGTTACCAATGGAGATCTTAGACATTTTATATAAATTAAGTACAATCTATATTGTCAGCATCGTGCAGAACGATGCATCGATAATATACATTTCCCTGGAACGCATGTATAGAGAATTTGAAAAAAGAATAGTTTTTTTTCGTAAAATGGAAGCTGCAATTAATAAACGGTCTGGTATTGTTTTGCCGAACGCACGGTGAACTAACCTATACGTATTTACACGGTTCACATCGATGGTAATTAAAGGACCGGTTTAGACTCTTCTTAACTAATTCCTGTTTCGTGGTATTTTTGGGATAATTAATTACCACGAAACATTCTATAACGCATTGAAGATATCTCTACGGAGGTTTTCGACTAATAAACTAGCAATCTCTGGACCACGAAGTTCGATCGGTTTACATGAAGTTGTTATCGATTTCAAATGCGCTACGATATCAATAGTACGAACACAAAAATCACAATTCGATTACACATTACTTTTTAACTATTAAAAAATAATAATCGTTATTATATACATTCTTAAGGGGATCTCGAAACCGATCGCAATCTTACGTAGATCATTTGATTCATTTTTTTTTCTTATTAGAGATCTCTGCTATTTCATACTACAGAACTATCGTCATACGTCTCACGATCAAATTAATATTTCCTGAAAGTATTGTATATAATAATAATTGATAAACTCTAAACGGATGTAGAATACTCATGTGACAGTAGCATGATCGAAAGTAAAAGAGTTAGCTGATCATTGATCTGCGTTACCGACTGTAAGACTAGTCTGTTTCGCATATAAAAATCAATCACTCTTGAGTATCCTTGAGAGAACGAAGTCTTGTGATCTTAAATTTAATAGTGTCATCTTATATCTGGCCCATTCGGCGCGCATTAATATACCGCACGGAAAATAATCCATAGAACTGTTTAACTCTCGTCATTAGAATCATTACTGTCTGTTCATTAGAATACCAAAGCAATATTTATAAAGTAAACGATTCGTATGATTAAATGAAACAGAAGCCAAACAGCTCAGAGATTAAATCATGTACTGAACAATAATCCTGATAAAATACAGCATTTTTTGCAACACACGCGCATGTGATATATACATAAAGAATCATCAATCGTTGGTATACATATTACGCTCTGAACAATGTTGAATTCAATCAAACTGTAATCCTTTTATGAATTACACGCTGTACGTACGTTGACAATCAGTTAATGAGTTGAAAATAATGGCTAACCGACCTATTCTCATTGTCAGTCAAAACATTTCTCTCCAACTTATTCGATGAGCATTAATTAATCCAGTCTTAACAGTCATCGGTTTCCATATCACTATGTGATGTCATTAAAATTATTTCTCAAAGTACAATAAATACTGTTTCACCTGTATACACATCCTGACGAAGTTAACAAGCTACAAAGGATAATATCCTTATTTTCTTTCACGCAATGTACAAAATCTGTATTAAATACACATAATACAGATTACATTATATGTCGCCACTGTAAATCAACTGTATTCGCATCGTCCAATCGCTAAGGCTCAATTGCTTTAATACAGCGAACTAAAATTTGTGTGCGTGGCAATAACCCGAGAACACACTTGCCATTAAATACCGAGAAAATATGTACTTCGACGAATGCTCATCTTAACTTCACGATCAAATGAAGAGCCAGGTCCAGATAGGCGAGTATTGCTATGGCTCTTGAATTCGTTTAGGTGTTTGACACATTTGGCAAATAACATTAATCGTTACGGATCATTGTAGCCCTTACGAGTAAGCCAATGAAATGTCAAAACTGAATCGTTACAAATTACAGTAAGAACTCTGGAAGACTGTACAGTGCTGTGAGTACTACGTATAGCCCAAAGATCACGCGATGATAAGCTACATTACATAGTTCTTTGTATAACAGTATAGTTACTATACATTCATGTACAACATTGTTCGTACGTGCTACAGTTATAAATGTTAATAGATATACTCGACTTCAAGTGTACAAATTTCTCGTACCGTTCTTTGTTCAGTGGTATTATTATAACTTTTGTTTTTATCAAGCATGTACAGACATGGGTTACTTAATGTATGTTGCACGTGTATATACAGTTTTTCACGCCTCCAGCAATTTGATTGAAGCACAGTAGCGTCAGATTGCGTGTTTAATTGTATCTTCATGAAAACGTCACGTCGACAGAGCACAATTGAGTCGCAACTATTGAGAAAGCGGTATTGTCTGGCAAGATCGTCAGATCAATACCACCCTGTGTTTCTCCTGGAATAATATTTATAATATTATTTTCGGTGCGTTATTCTTTTCTTTGTTCTGTATACTTAAACTTTTCTGTATACAGATGCATCATAGATTTTTGTTCAGAGTTTATGTGAAACATAGAGAACTACGCGTTCCATATCGTACAGTCATGAAAATTTTGTTTAAATTAGTGCGTGGCCTGAAAGAGATTTCGCGTTGTGAAACTACATTCAATTATTTATAATTAGTATTGCTTTATACGTGTAAATGTATTGTCAAAGGAGGATAAAAAATTTGCACGGCAATTATAAATTTCAAAACGCAGCTGCCGACGCTTTTAGAAGATTAATGAATTTGTCGTTTCATCTTATATTCGAAGCTTGCGAGGATCGATGAACAGCGATTGCGACAAAAATTTCACATAAATTCCAAAGTGCATCTATACGAGCCACTCTTTTCACTGCACTAATATATGCCTATACTCTTCATTATGCAATTGTGTGTCGAGGCAGTGATCATGCGCGTGCTTAGATTCGCATCGCTTGCAAATTAAAGAAATTCCTTAGTTCATAACTAAGGACCTACGTACCTAATCTCTCTCACAGCTTAACATTTACTATTTATATCACTTATTTATATCAATTGCCATAATTATATTATTCGTTCTTTACGACGTCATTCTTGATACTATCATTAATTTATGTAACACAGTCTAGCCCGACCGTAGAGAGTGAACTAGGAACCTACTGGGCCTATCTATCTACCTCGTGTATCTACTTTGGACCGTGCTTACAATTCGCAATCGCTATTCACATGAAATTACGACTTTCGGCACGACCCAGCTACATTGTCTAGCAGATTCTATCAATATACATATATATATTTATAAATCGACGTAGTTATATTAAGTAAATAATGAGGAGTGTGCTGAGTCCTGAGGCAGATCATTCGCTCATTGAAAGTGCTGCTAGAGATTTCCTCATGTTTCCCGTACATTCCAAGAGATTTGCGAATATCATAGTTGCTTGGATAGATTCGCGTTCAGACGTAATTGTTTGTCCGTGTCACATCAGCGTGGCTTTGTCTGAAATAACAGAATGTATTACACAACCAGGACAATTCTCAGGCACAACACTTAAAATCACAACAGTCAACGAGACATATCGATCCAGCCGTCGCTGCAAATCAGATAATTTACTGACCTCTTCCTCAGGAGCATGACTCGTGGCTGGTATTGCCTGTTGCGCTTGTAATGTACCACTAGTACTCGCCGGATGCGCTGGTGCAGGTTGTTGTTTCACAAATTTAGTAGGATCCTGGGACGACTGTGGTGGTTCCGTTCTTCTCAGGTAAGCCGCCTCCTTCTTCGGTGGGACCACCGGCTTGTTAGGTGGCACCGGAGGAGGTATTCCGCGGGACATTGGCAGTTTTTTCGTTGGCAGTATCCCGGGAGCCTGAACACCGGTCGCAGTAGCCACGTGAAAGCCGAGCTTTCCTGCACTCTGTGCAGCCGGCACGAGCTTTGTCGGAACTCCAGGATTCGTGGATGCAGGAACTGCTGGCCGCTTGTCTACAGCCTAGGGAAGGAACACACACCATATCCTCTTTAGCCTTAGGACTCCCCTCTTGTACTGTCCGTAACCTGGCACGTTGCACGAATCGAAGCCACAAAACCATACCGGGCAAAGGAACCATATCAATGTATGAAAACCAAAGCGAGTGTTGACTAGATAAAGAATAGAGATCGACTATTGAGAGTGTCAGTGAGCAGGTGAAACGCGAGGTAGATATTATTAAAGCCGACCCCCTAGTGTTCGTGCTACTTTTTGTAGGGTGCATGTGCAATAATACACCATGGAATCGTTCAATCCTGGTTCACTAGTTATTGCTCCTTCGATTGCTCCAGTTAAAGGCTATACATAGCTTAACGTAATCACTTAACGTATTCTCATACCCTTGCGAGATATAATCACTTTTGTGGACTAGGGATACAGTGCAGGAGCTTAGAGGGACGCTTATCGGTTCACCTAATAAATCATAGTTCTCGGAACAGGCGTGTCTGCAAAGCAATTCAGATGTATTATTAAAGAAATGACTAATTGTAAGAAGATTGTGGTATGAATTGAGTGCCAGCTAGCAATAGGGTGCTTTTAGGAGGGCAAGCAGGGAAAACTTGTAAATAAGGCTCAGAAGTGAGTTGCATACAACTTTTAATTAAGGAATTAATCGATATACATACTAAATAATAATCTTATGTACACAAAGTAAAACAGTATAATAAAGTGTAGTGCCTAAGTATTAATGATTTGTTAACTTATAAGAATAGTACAGTGCAAAGGTATAGTAAGTATATACGGTTATTCAAGACTAATTCACCACCTGAATATGACTCTGTCCATTTGATTTATATTAATTCAAATGGTAGAACCATCTTCAGGTAGCTTAATAGTCCTGAATAACGGTGTATATGAATGTAATCGAATTATTCACGTAGCAAATAGTTTTATAGAAATATATTTCCGAAATTTTCGCGATTATATTTGTATTGTTAATTCTTATAGTTTTTGCACGTGTATACAAAAGTAGTTCCGAGGCCAACACTCTATCTCAATTGACATACGGAAAAAAATAAATTTTAACCAATAAAATTTTTCTTTCTCTCTTTCACACTCTCTCACTCTCTCTTTGCGAGTTCATCCATGCGATTCGGTGCATCCGATACTCAAATTCACCAAAGTGAAACGATTGTGTGCAGTTTATCAGAATTGTGAGTTCGTTCATGCGTCATCGAATATAATTATTAAGAGAGATATGTTAGCAGGACAAAACGTGACGTAAGAAGGCACTGATTTTCAAGTTTCTTTTTTTTTCAAGTTTCACAGAGAGTCTCTCGCTTTTACACTAATAATCTAACAAAAATATCGATCTATCACTATAAAAAGAACCTATCGACGGTCGCTGACATTGCGAGACACAAAAGCTGAAGAATCTTGTTTTTGTTACACTCGAAGATAGTCATTGTAATAAAAAAAGTTAATAAGCGTGTATCCAAAAGCCACAAGACGAAAAGTTTAATTCCAAGACAAACGATAGCTCCAGTTTTACTACTTACACATCCCTCTTATTCGCTCCGATTTGTTTGATAATTTAGAAAAGATATTCATGACGTTTAAAATGTAAAGAAGGATGAGAAAGGGTGTAGAGAGGACCAGGGGATGAAAAGAAAGAGGTATACGCTTACATTATTAGGTACGGAGTAAATATAGAAAGAAAAACTTGTTCTATACTATCCTAGAATTAACAGAGTAATAAGACTAGATGAATCTAAAAAATTAAAATATTTCATAAAAAATCAAATTCATTCGAGTGAACCGCACCAAGTTTTAATTTGTTAATTTAATTCTTATCGTCCCTATTTCCTTCTTTTATCTTTATCTAAAATCAACGTATCACATCCTCTGTGATGTTACGTTATTATATATATTACCTTCCTTGTACATGTTTGTATGTCTATCTATGACGTCGTGTGCCATATAAATATTCTGAATAAATATTACTATTTTTATTGGAAGTGGTAACATTTCGGTATTATCCATTTCTCCTCAAGTTTATACCTACTCGGCCACAGGTTTCTCCATAGCTAGTCGTTAATTTTCAACTATAATATACGCACTATTAAACACCGACTTTGACATCTCAATTGCATTATTAATTCATCACTGTCACGATTGATTTTTATATCAGTAAACTAGCCGGCGTTAAGGGTCCATTAAAAGTAACATGGAACTGAATGTGCAACCCGTTAAAAACTCGTTCAAAGAGAGACGCAGTTTTTTAAATAAAAATCATGCACTTGTGTACATTCGCTACATGAATTAGTATACTCTGTAGAACCTAGCTACCTACCATTGACTCTGATCATACATATTTGTATGAGTATTATTGAAAAATTGAAGTTCCGTTTTCTAGTGTCTTATCAACATCGAAATAGCCTCTTTTATTGTCGTAGAAAAGCCTCTATGTCGTGATTCTATTTTTAAGTTATGGTAAAATCATGAGGATAGTTCGCCATATTTTAAAATATTTATAAGAAAACGATCGAGAGCTTTGTCTAGAGTAAAATTCCTAAATAATAGTAATTTGTTATCGAATTTTTAAGACACGTGTATTATCATTAGTTTCAACAACAAGTTGTCGTTAAATAAGTGTAGAGTGGGTGGGGAAATGTGGATAGGTTACCTGTGCCTCTGTTGGAGCTGCAGGTTCGCCTACAGTCGAGGGTAGTGCAGCTGTATACGTTACTCCACGAAGTGCCTGTCCGGGTGTAACAGATCTAGCGATTCCAGTTGCTGTGACAAAAAAAATGGAAAGAAACGTTGTAAAATACTTGTTACTGAAGATTCTTAATTTTAATAAAAGAAAGTAGACAGAATGATATACGAACAAAATACGGTAATTATTTTCAGTGAATAAAACACATACTTGGTCCACTAACTGGTACGCTGGATACCGTGGCTGTTGGTTGTACTACCTTGCTACTAACCATAGGTGTTCCCGTGCCAAGCACTGCGCCTTTAACTACACAAGATAACAGAAAAGAAACAATATGTTTAAAATATTGTAAACTCAAGTATTATATGCTTTGTTTAAAGACTATATTGAATTTAGCAAAAAGGCATATCCTGTTGCTTTATTAACACAATGATTATATTATGAGTAGTATTGAATACTTACTTGTTTGAGGAGCACTGGCAGGCCTAATTGTAGGCATACCAGCAAGATTAGCAGGTTTCGCTGGTGGTGGTGGTGGAGTTACTCCGACTCCTCGAGGAGGTCCTCGGGCTTGGGTATCCTTCCATGATTCCATTTCGGCCTTCAATTTCTCTAAATCCGCTTCCAGTTCCTTCGCCCTCTTCTCCTCCTTAGCTAGGGCTTGTCTGTACTGCTGTCTTTCCATATCGAATTGGGCCAGGTGCTTCTCTAATTCCGCTTCCATCTGAAGGGACTTTTTACTCTCCTCCTCGAGTCCTTCTGCCATTGAATCTATCCGTACTTTTTCTTCGCTTAAAATTTGCGCCAGATCCTCGGATCTCTTTCGCTCTTCTATATACTTCATTATTATCTTTTTTCGTTCTGCTAGTAATATAAGCACTATTTGTTTCTGTCGATTCTTCTCCTCTTCCAACGTATTCATAGTCTTCTTTAATTCCAGCTCGAGACGTTTTTTCTCCTGCTTCTCCAATTCAAGTTCTTTTTTTAGTCGTGTTCTTTCTTTCTCAAGTCCGTACGTGATATCGTCGCCCTGAGCTGTGTCATGTTCATGTTTCCGTTTCTCTTCCTCCAATTCTTTGATAACCTAAATGCGGATGTTGAGACAGAGAGTGAAAGTCTCGCCGAAACGATTCGTGCAACATCTGGTAATATCATTGGTTCCACTGACTCGACAGGTTGTGATAGTAATGAAGTAAAAAAAACTTAAGTTAGAATTGTAAGGACGTACCGCTCCGTGTCTGATTTCAGCATCTTTGAGAAGCTTTGCCATACGACATTGTGTACGTCTTTGCTGGGTGACCAAAGCTTCTAAGCTTGCCACCTGCTGCTCAATCTGATTCTCCTCAGGCCTAATCACACCTCCTACGACAGCGACATCACGTGCAAGAGCAGCGTGAGGATCAGACGTTCCGCTGCGATACCGAGAGCTCAGTAGATGCTTCATTTTTTCGGACTGTATTTGGAAAATATTATTTAATAGGAAATTACGGTGCCTGATAAGAACGTTGAAGCCGTATGGCTAGACTGAGGTGATGTTAATATTACATGAAAATTCTTCGTTACTAAATGAGCTTTAATTCTTTTTGTTAATAATAAACGCTGTACAACCCATAATAGGATTGTGTAAGAAAGTGCAATTATGTTCTCCACACGCTATGCGTTCACTAATTAAGAAAATGGTATTACTTTTAAAGCAGCTATAACGATGTCCCGTGCTTGAAGTTCCCCTTCTAAATATCCCAGCAGCTTTAGCAGGTCAGTTTTGCTCAACTCCATCTTTGGATTTCGCTGAAATTGAACATTGACATTTAATTAATTTACAGTCATCAAATGGAAATCTTACATTCTTATCATTATAACACAGGCCAATGAACAATTGTCTTGCTGGATGCTTATTAAAGAATATAAAAAAAGTGCAAAAGCCAACAGATCAAAGGGTAATTTGCAAACTGTGAATGCATTTGAATAGATTATAGATTATAATTTTATTGAAACTAATACAATTAATGCATCATCAGCCAGTTCCAAAAACAGAAATGTATTATACTAGCTGACAGATAGTCTAAAATGTTTAATAATTTGATTAAACATTTATGAATGCAAAAGTGAGTTTTACAATATAGAAATTGTGACATTTTCAGAGTATTGTGACAAAGTTTAAAAGTTGCAGATGTTGCAACTGTGAGCAATAATGAATGGTATATTTGTAAAAATGTATCAAGCTTCTTATAAACTGGTAAGCTTAAAATTACCTTGACTATTTTACAATCACATGTGTGAACTAAATAAACTGCCATACAGATACTTTGCAATTTGGCTGAGTGCCTTTTGCTTATTTTATTTAGGAGTGAGGTCCTACATCTGTCTATAACGTCTAGTTCAGTGAAAAACAGTTTAGAAGAAATCTTTCCCAGAACTATAAAGATTTATCATGCAGTTAGTTTTCTTGAGCAGACCATTATTTAATGATATTATTGAAAACTACGCAATAGTGAATAACAAAATTAGTTTTATTTTTATAAGAAATAAATAATAAATTGAGAGTTAAAGTGAAGCAAGGAGAAACACAAGGTAAACACCTAAACAAAAGTATCAAAGATCTTTATTAATTTGCACAGCTGTGTCAAGTTCTGTTATATAGATTATGAAATATTATAACAAGAAATAACCATTTGGAGCAATAAAGATTCAAATGTTTTCTCTGTATCCTTACAAGGTTTCATTCTAAGAAAAAGAATATAGATCATTAGCATAAGACAAGAAATGATCATTAGCATTTTTATGGCAAGTAACAATGACATGAAGAAAGAGAAATCACTCTGCATAATGTATTCTGACATGAAATATGCACATCCTCCCTATAAAATTTTAAATGCCAAGAATCAGAGTTAATGTAGAATTAAATTAAAGGTCCTGTACCATCAAAATATGCTCCAAAAGTGAAAGACACAAGTATAATCCTGACAGTACATGCTCGAAAATAAGTCAGTATCAGTATATAACACAAAAAACACAGGTATTTATTTACTTAATTCCACGCCGGTAACGTTATAAATATTATATACCTTGAGCGTATTGGAGGAACTTTTATCATGGGGTTCAAAATTGTTTGACTGCTGTTGCGGCGGCGGTGGCGGCGGCTGCGGCTGCTGCTGCTGCTGCTGTTGTGGTTGTTGCTGTGCTTGAGCAGAAACAGCATTCGGGACAGTTTGAGACTTGGTCGTGGTCGTAGTCGAGACCGTCGAGAGAGCCGGAACTGGAGCCCCGATAGCTGCCGGACTTGCCGAGTTGACAGCATTTTGACTTTGCGATGCCATCTTGCTTTCGATAGACGGCCTGTAGCTCGTTTCTTCCGTCAAAGATGCTTCCGTCTGCGGACACTAGACCACTTCAACTTCACCCTTCGATCGGGATAATTTCGACCCGATACATAGGGCCGCCTACGGAAGCCCCAGCCTCAAACTCGATACACAACATCGCAAATAATCTCTCAGATTTGTACACCTTCGTCTCTCTGTCGTACCGCGCGAATCAATCTCGGATACTCGGCTATGACAAATCGGGCACAAAGCGCTCAACACAGCCGAGAACTTCCTCACGAAAGCTTCACGATTATTCCTCACGTTACCGACGGCAAGAACTCCGATCGACCGATCGATTGTTGTGACAGAGGTACCAAATCTTTGATTAAAACTAACCAACTAGTACCACATTAAAGGGGATCAAATTGTGAAATCTCTTACAATTTTTATTTATCTCCAAATTGTGTTTTGTTTTAATATTAATTTATGTAGTTTTAGGAATAGCAAGTGATTTGTAACATAGCTATACGTGAAATCATACTTTCATGGTTTGACAATAATGTTTTTAAAAGATTTATTACAAATTCTAGTGGAAACCACCAGAGACATGTGGGATTCAAGAAGGTTTTCTGGAGGGCGCTGATTGTATAGTGTTGAACGTTCGCCGTGACTCGCATATCGTTCTGTCTGCATTTCTAACCTAATAATTTGACGGGTTGTGGAAGGAGTAAACGTTTCATATTTTCATACAACTCGTCGTAGCGGAATATTGTTAGAGATGCCTGAGAGTACCAAGGCTGAGATTAAACCCGTTAAAGAAACGAAAAATGGAAAGAAGGAAGAGAAAAATGATTTAGTAAGTATCCACTGGACTCATTTATTCATGACTTGCATGATGTTTTCGCCGATCGGACATTGTTCTTAGAATACAATGAATTTAAATAGAATGTTGTTTGAATTATAATCGAGCGCAATGTAATTGCAAATATTTTGATTTTCCAATGATTCAATTCTTACCCGTATGTTTAAGAATGGAAACAATTGAATTTAGATAAGTGCAATCTACTAAAAAATTTGTTAACTTTAGAAGGTAGTCAAATCCTCTGAAAAAGATAAAGATGCAGTCTTTCGTAAAGATTACTAAATTACATGCTTTCATTTTTTTTATATATGAAAAGTAATTATGGCAATTCTAACAAATATCAAAGCAATCATTTTTCATCGTTTTATGAAGGAGGGGACTTTTCAAATCTTATAAATTACAATGCTATTTAAATGTTGGATCGATCCATTATTTGATAGTATTTAGTGTCTAAGAAATTCGACTCACATTGAACCTTCTCTAAGTTGGTGTTGTTGATATTTAGTTATTAATAACCAGTATTACTCACAATAATGAATAACAGTATGACATTGTTATTAGAACTTTGGTTATTACTATGTTTGTCATTTTCTTTCAGTCAGAGGAGGATAAACTGCTTCAGGAAGAATTAGGTAATTTAGTTGATCATCTTCAGGATCTTAATACCAACTTGCATCTTCCTGCACTGGAGTCTCTGCAGTCGCAAATTCGTGCATCTACCACATCAATGACAAGCGTACCAAAACCTCTAAAATTCATGAGACCCCACTATGATACAATGAAGAACGTATATGAAAAGATAACCGATCCAAAAGCAAAGGAGTTATGTTCAGACATTATTTCTGTTCTTGCCATGACCATGGGAGAAGGCAGAGAATGTCTGAAATACAGGTTAACTGGATCAGCTTTAGAAATTGGGGAGTGGGGTCATGAATACGTAAGACATTTATCTGGAGAACTGGCAGGAGCTTGGGATGAGATAACTGGTGATGTTGATAGTAAAAAGTTGATAGCCCTTGTTCACGAAATTATCCCTTACAACATGGCTCATAATGCTGAGACAGAAGCATGCGATTTACTTATGGAAATCGAGCGACTTGATTTGCTAGAGCAATATGTGGATGAGAGTGCTTATCAAAGAGTTTGCCTCTACCTTACAAGTTGTGTACCATATGTGGCTGATCCAGAGAACAGTACTCTTCTTCATGCTGCTTCAAAACTGTACAGAAAATTCAACCAATATCCACAAGCATTAAGACTTGCTATGCAGTTGAATGATCTGCCACTTATTGAAGAAATCTTCACAAGCTGCACAGATTTGTAAGTATAACCTGTTTGAACGGCAATTTTTTCTTTTATTTGGTACCTTCTATTTTTCGAGACAAATAATTACACAAGTTATTAAATTTACAAATCACATTTTTCATTTTAATTAATATTAATCGTTTTTCTAATTATTGCAGAGCTGTAAGGAAACAGTTAGCATTTATGTTGGGTCGCCAGCAAATTTACATTGAGATTCCTGACACCTTGAACGAATACGATGACCTAGTAGAGTCTATGTCCAACACACATCTGAATTCCCACTTTCTGAACTTAGCTCGCGAGTTAGACATAACAGAGCCAAAGACCCCAGAGGATGTATATAAATCACATCTTGAAAACTCTAGACCTCCATTCGGTGGTGGTCAAGTGGATTCAGCTAGACAAAACCTGGCAGCTAGTTTCGTAAACGGATTTGTAAATGCTGCCTTCGGTCGGGACAAATTACTTATGGAAGATGGAAACAAATGGTTATACAAGAACAAAGAACACGGTATGCTGAGTGCCACTGCTTCCCTAGGTCTCGTCCTCTTGTGGGATGTTGATGGTGGATTAACACCCATTGATAAGTACCTCTACTCATCCGAAGATTACATAAAATCTGGAGCATTGTTGGCGTGTGGAATTGTCAATTGTTTTGTGAGAAACGAGTGTGATCCTGCTTTGGCTCTTCTTTCTGACTACGTATTGCACAGCAGCAATACTATGAGAATTGGTGCTATTGTTGGTCTCGGCTTAGCATACGCTGGCTCTAATAGAGAAACAGTGTTAAGCTTACTCACACCAGTACTCAGTGATCCAAAATCGAGTTGGGAAGTAGTCGGAGTAGCAGGTCTCGCTCTTGGCATGGTGGCCGTAGGATCGTGTAACGCATACGTTACCACGGCGATAATGCATACCCTAATGGAAAAGTCTGAAACAGACCTTAAAGACACCTACGCGAGATTCTTACCACTTGGTCTGGGTCTGTGTTTCCTAGGAAAACAGGAAGCTGCTGAAGCTATAATTGCTGCTCTAGAAGTTATCCCCGAGCCCTTCAGGTCCATGTCTACGACCTTGGTTGAAGTTTGCGCATATGCTGGTACCGGAAATGTCCTGAAGATTCAGCATCTTCTTCACATCTGTTCAGAACACTATGAACCAACGAATGAGAAGGAGGAAAAGAGTGATCGCAAAGATAAGGAGAAAAAAGAAGAGAAGAAGGAAGAGAAAGAGAAAGACTTAAGTTCTCGCCAGGCTATCGCTGTTCTTGGTATTGCGTTAATCGCGATGGGAGAAGAAATTGGTGCCGAGATGGCGTACAGAACGTTTGGTCACTTGCTTCGCTATTGTGAACCGGTTATACGACGTTCCGTACCACTAGCTCTAGGTCTTATATCCGTTTCTAATCCAAAATTAAATATCCTTGATACTCTTTCTAAATTCTCGCACGATAGCGACCCTGAAGTAGCCCACAATGCCATCTTCGCAATGGGTCTCGTTGGTGCTGGAACGAATAACGCTAGACTGGCTGCAATGCTTAGGCAACTGGCACAATTCCACGCTAAGGATCCTAACAACTTGTTCATGGTACGCATCGCACAAGGTCTAACACATCTCGGCAAGGGAACATTAACCCTTTCGCCGTATCACAGCGACAGACAACTTCTAAGTCCCGTCGCCCTAGCTGGTCTCTTAGGAACTCTTATAGGTTTTTTGGACGTGAAGAATAGTAAGTTTTATATCTGAATCTGTCTTTCATCGTATAAGTAATTTTGTCGAACGACTCAAAAATGATGGAATTATTTGTTTCAGTAATTCTTGGTCGCTCTCACTATCTTTTGTACACCCTGGCCGCTGCGATGCAGCCTAGGATGCTCGTTACTTTCGATGAGGAGTTGAATCCTTTGGCGGTGCCAGTACGAGTGGGACTTGCAGTCGACGTTGTTGGTCAGGCTGGTAAGCCTAAAACGATCACCGGCTTCCAGACACATACAACACCAGTTCTATTAGCATATGGAGAACGGGCAGAACTTGCAACAGACGAATATATTCCAGTCACTCCGATCCTGGAAGGCTTCGTTGTCTTGCAATATAATCCTGATTTTGATCCTTAGTTATAATGTGGAATTTCTTATTCGAATGTACCACTCGTATTGTATTGCTAATAAAAACGTCTGCCTTGCCTCTGCCTGGTAGACTTCTTTCTCAATATGTCTACTATTTATAATTAAACTACCAAAGCAAAGGGAAAGCAGATTCTCTTCATAAACAAGTGTAATTCGTATGTCTTATGTAAATGTTGAATTTCCAGAATATTTTGAACAAGCCATCTACTTTGAATATTATTTTATTATGCTGGAGCTTTTATTAAACTTTTGCATAATAGCAGCAAAAAGATAGTAATATTAATTGTATTTTCAAAATTTCCTATATCGTCTTCGCTACTCTTTTAGATTATTACTGCTTCTCATACCTAATTATGATTTAATGGTCATTTAATAATTAACAAAACTTTACGTAATTCCTTATTGAATACTACTACTTGGCAGGTCCATGCCAGGAATTTCAAAGTACTTTGAACGTACTAATAGTATTCTAAGACTAAATGTTTATTATTAGGTTTTTATCGTGATTATTTTTGACGAGTTATTGCTAATATGTTCTATGTAAAAAGTTGACGTTAGTTTCGAATTTGAAGACTGGCATAATAAACGCAAATTTATGTCAAGTAATGCATGGATCCATCAAGTAGTAAGTTTTCTTAGAGGAATTCACAGCACTCCTGTACTTGACGTAGTGTTTTACACGTAAATGTTTTTTAGGGAGATATCACAAGTTTTTGTTACTCAGCGGGATATATTAACACTTAACTATACAGGTATGACCTTAAGAACATACTTTACAAGACGAGGTCTCTGAGACAATTTGTAGAACTGGATATGAGACCATTATAACTGTACTTCGTACCAGACTCGACAGAGTCTTTTGATAATTTTAAACAAATATTGCCTATATGCATAATTAGATATGTAATGGATACTAATGTTCATTTATTTATATACACAAAGGCATAGCATCCTTACGTTTCTCTGTTATGCACTACAGTGACGTAAAACCAAATGACAGGTGAACCATTCAATTAATGAAATCAAGCAGCCAAATTCAATGCAATGTATAATTTCCAATAAGTACAGACTTCATATATTATATTGATTACAAATCTAGAAAACTACAGAATACGAATGAATAAGGACATAAATATGGTATCAGCAACAAGAAATCTTGTGTATTATTATTAGACCTTATTCAAATATTTCAATTAAGTTACAGTCGCTACATAGCTAAATTTTTTAATAATTATTTTACGTAAAATTAGTTTGAAAAACGTTTAAAAGAAGGAATACTTCTTTTGGCCAATACTGATTTGTTAATACTATATTTTAATGTGGTTGAATCTATAGATGATTAATTATAATTAAATGCCCAATACTGATATGTTCTATTACACAATGGAACACAAAATTAATCTATATTGTTATAATGACTGTGTTTCTTACTATGATTAATAAATACTATCGTCACATCAATCGATTATATGAACGGTTTACAGTACTAATGATTATATTAACAAAACTTTTCATATTGCTGCCGTGAAATTTAAGTACCGCGAAAGGAGAATCGAAAAAAATTACTTTTATGTCTCATAAGAATTGCGAAAGATGTGTTAGCTTAAATTTCGACGTTACAATATACAGAATAAAAACATTTAAATGCTCCAAATTGCTTAAATACCGAAGAGATCTATTAACATAAAAGACAGATTCAATGAACACAACTGCATTCATAAAAATGGAAGACTGAAACAAATTGCAATGTTTATATATTATACAATTTTCAAATCCGAGTTCTCAGTATGATCAAATAAAGATGTTTAGAATGACAAGAAATGGCTCATTTGGTAATGTATATATTCTTACTATTAAAGAAACTTCTTTCGCAATAAATTAATGCAATTGTGCATGGTCATTCCTAAATTTCTTTTTAAAATGTACGATAAAATATAGAAACTCTTATAAGATAGGTAATACTACCGTTGTCGATCAATACATTGTTAAAAATCGCAGTGTAAATATAAAGAATATCAGTCGTTTTTACTATAAATGTTTTAAAACCACTTTCATGTGTTATCATTCCATTTTTATCTTGAAGAAGTATCTGCGCTTAATGAAGTCAGATTTGAATCTTCTCTTTTTCCAAAATGTTATTTATTCCATGGCCGATTTGCGTGCGAATGCCGTCAGGGATAACATTTCGTTTGGGTCTGTTGGAAGTCTTGCAAATTCAATTTCATCGCTGACACTATTTTCTGCAATACCCGTACATCAATTTGTAGTGGTATTCTTTACAATTATAAGCATAAATTGATATATTATATGTAAAAATTGCTTACCGGACGGTTCGATTGGCCATTGTTTATGCGATGGTGCATAAAGACACAGAAGTGCCAAAATATAAATGTTCCACATTCCATATACTCCAGTGAAAAAAGCAGAAGTCATTTCGAGTTCTATGTCTTCATCCCATTTCCATTGGCCTTCTGCTACCTAAAAATAAATCATAAATGTCAATAAAAACCATAGAATATCCCTAAACGCTATAAAAATTACCATACCTGTCCAAGAATGAATCCAATAACTGTCAGTGAAGCGCAAAGTAATGTGGTTATCATTAAAAATTTGAAGCGATAAATGACTCCTTCATAATGCAAACGCCGAGCTGAACTCATACTAGGCAACGCAGCCCGTTTGGCGCTAATATTCATGAACACTTTCCATATCATGTATGTCAGAAATAATAGATAAATTCCAGCAGATACACCAGCTAGTATTATAAAAGACAACTGTGTTTGTACGTTATTAAGGGCATACATATTTTTGGAAAAAGAATATATACTTTTCTACAAAGTTTTTTTCTGAAATTGTGATGTGAAAAACCTTGAATATATATTTTGAAAGGATACAGCCAACTTTGTACCGATCTCTGTAACCCAGATTGAGTAAAATGGATTTCTTAATTGAACTCCACGCTCACACATGTCAAACATGAAGAGCGAAAGGCATCCCACACCAACAGCGGAAAGATGTCGCCAGTAACATTTTAATGTATTTCTTTGTTCACCTTCCTGAATCTATTATTTCCATGAAAAACGTTATAATGATGATATTATAAATCATGTTCTTTTTTTAATTACTGAATATACTTACCATAAGATGTTCACCTGCAAACACTAACCAAAAGGATAGAAGTGTTGCATAAAATACACCTTGTCTGATATCTCCCAAAAGCAACATAAATGGCATATCAAAAGCAAGAGTCATGTATTCCAAAGGCACTAAAAACAATGAACAAAGTACAGAATGTATTAAATATCATGAGTTGGTTCCTTTTTGAATTATGCTGGTATTTCTTGTTAATGTAACTTACTGTTTAGAAAAGTGAGTGCAGAGCCTAGTGCTAAGAGCATATATTCTAGCAATGCTGGTGCTCTTGATAACATGTTCACTCTTCTCCAGTGCCAGACAAGAATGCACAGTACAATTGGGAAATAGATGGTTTTCAAGCTCACCCAAACTTTTGTAAATCCTCCATTTTGGTTAATGACCTAAATATCAAATTTATTATGTACTGTATAGACATAGATTATAATAATAATAATTAATTGATACTTACTGTAAGCCACAAGTCGGTAATATGACCTAAACCTTGGTTAATATTTTTCTCAGTATCAGCTGGCAAACGAATATTCAAAAGGTAATAATCATGATATAAAGATCCCAATTCAAATAATGGCACAGTGCTGCAGTTATATATGTATTGTTCCATATTCTACAGTGATGAAAAATTCATATGCTTTAATCAAAGAATGTGATGATACGAATGTAAACATTATTTACCGTGTCAATGCTACATTCTAGAATTCTTTCCACAACAGAGGCACCATACGGTTTCCACGCATCATCTGGATCTCCTTTGTTTCTATATGCAAGTCTAGCATCCAAAGTGATTTTTGTTTTAGGAGCTATAAATATAATATTACAATTGCATTAATTTGTAAAAAAAGAACTTTTAACAAATAAAAAGTATTATATGCAAAAGAGAACCTTTTACAAATATTGAAATATTTATATTATAATTACCTATTTCCATTTGACTGTGATAGGTGATATCTACTTGCAAGACTCCAATGAGATTTTGTTGCCATCTTGAATAATCTAATACTTCATTAGCCCGAGGAATAGGCATCTAAATTAAATTCAAATGAGAATCATAAAGAGAACTTTCATCGGTGCCATTATGATCCTACTAGTATATTATCATACAACAAAGGTTCTTGAAGAGTTATGAAAAATATGATTTCTTTAGGATATGAATTTACCTGAAATACATAAACAACTTGGAATGCCTGGTGATGATTATCAAATTCTTCGAATCGAACTGGTATACAAGAGCCTTTTCCACGTGAATAAAACCATTTTCCTCCACCTGGTTCAGACCCATTGATACGAATATCTCTACATGGTGTTCCTAATATGTTTTGGCTGCTTGCAGGTCTAGGTGCTGTTAAAAAATATTTAAAGTCACTTGATTTGGTATTTACATAATTTGAATAATGCAAATAAAACTATTCATTATATTTGAAGTAACAATGAACAACAATGAACCAAAATCATTAACATGTAATATAAATCGAATACAAATAGTTTACAAATTCAAACACGTTTGTATATAGGGCAGTAACATAAAAAGAGCAATAGACGTAAAAATAAAACGAAATCATAAAAGGATTCCTTTCATTCCTGCCATTTAT
The DNA here is from genome assembly GCF_000341935.2 of Cephus cinctus. Classification (NCBI taxonomy): domain Eukaryota; kingdom Metazoa; phylum Arthropoda; class Insecta; order Hymenoptera; family Cephidae; genus Cephus; species Cephus cinctus. Next base: position 2,219,434 of record NW_014333313.1, read on the forward strand.
ATGTCGGACATAAAAATCATCTACTTCCGTTCTGACAAAAGAAATCTATGTCGCCAAAGAATTTGATATTTTCCTATAGTATATAATACGGAGCAATAAATACTAGGATCCTCCTTTATCAAGTAAAATAAGGTATACAGTGAGCTAAAAAAATACCTATTTAGTAACTATACCTATTTATAAGTAACTATTGCAAATCCAACTAAAACTTAAATTTGACAAAACTCATTAATAGCCAGCTAAACCTCCCGCTAAATTCATTGAACAAAGAACTATGCTATGGACCCATCAGCATCTCTCTTGTAAACAATAAAATTTTGTCTCATTACTCACCAACGAGACCGCCAATTAAAAAGCAAACTATTTGTGCGATAATCAACAGCACCACAAGCACTGAAAGCTTTTTGCCGCTTAAATTCTCAATAATAGTTCCTTGCATTTTGTCAGGACGCTTTGAGTTACCGGCACGCTATCACAATCTTCGGTAAAATGTCGCTTCGTAAATACAGTGAAATTCGACGACGCGGTAAACTTTGATGTAGCCCAGACTACGTCGAGCAAAGATGATGTCGACTCTGACAGCATCCAACAGGGGAGCATATCCACCCCACTACTTTGTCGGCAAGTTTTATGACTAGGAAAGGACAAAGGATCATGTACGTTTTGAACAGAACCAGGATAAGATTTGTATCTCAGCATTTTGGTAGTATCCGGTTCGTCAGACAGCAAAGGAACAAGGTGAATTTTCATTCTGAATCTGATACACCTTGTCCAAGAGCGATTGAAGAATAGTTCAGAAATCTAGAGTGGGTTTATCAGATCATAATTTACTACAAATGAACAATTTTACATAATTGTTGTATACAATAAATATGGAGAAATGGATATGGAGTTACATGCAGATTCAGATTGTCCATAAGAATACTCATTTTGTTAGCGTTGCTTGACATTCATCTAAGCGTTAACGTAGCGTTATGATTGCTAATTATAATTTTTATAATTATTACTATTATATACAGCTGGTTGTCAATATACTGATAATTTATTTTTTTTATAAACACTTATTTCTGTATAGCTATAAGAGTAAAGCAGTACAATATAAAACAAAAACGGTACAAGTCGTATCAGCATGGTGTCGACATTAATGTTACTGTTGCCCACGGTCTTACATGCAGGTCTTGCAACTCGCCCAATTTTCAGCGGTGGGGGTAGACGTGGTTTTGAAGCACGGCACATTTTAAATTTTAGTCACAAGCGTCGCTGTGATCGAGCGATCCCTTATCTATCTCACTTTACAATCGGCTGTGGGAGAGAGAAATAGGAACGGATCGCTTGATCGCAACGCCTCTTGTGGTCATGAAGCGAAATGAAAAATGCTTCTAAAAGAAGACTACCCCCTCCAAAGGAGTTACAAGACCGTATGTACCACAGTGTGTGCTGTGAAATTACATACATAGATTGGTCAACGCCGCTGCGCAACTTTCTGACGCTAAGCTTCCTTCCTTCCTTTCCTTATGGCTGACTCCTCCAATGAGGAGATGTGCCAGTAATGACGCTAAGCTGAGATGGAGCCCTAAAGATTTGTTCAGTGATAGTTCTATTAGAGATGAGTATGGAGATGCACAACGCCAGAGATAAGTAGGGAGATGCACAGCGCTACGGTTTTAGGAGATACCAAAAGCACGGCGCTAAATTGTAGCGGCGAGTCCGGGAGTAGGATTTCGTCATCATTGCCTCTGTCGATGTTACAGATTTCGCGTTGCCGCGCGGGTCATGATCAT
>NW_014333314.1:0-3136 GCF_000341935.2 Cephus cinctus
GAGGGATGGTGAGTGCTAGGATGAGACGGCCTTGTTTATAGGAGGTTTTTAGTGTGACAGTTTTTTGGAATTGTTCAGATAAAAGTTCGGTTGAGGATAGAGGGTACTGGGTATTTTGCCGAATCTTGTTTGCGGCGGAAACTAGCTGTCGTGGTGGTAGTACGTCGGGATGGATTAATCCTTGTTTAGCAAATATCACTGCGTTGGTGAGCAATTCTAGGCCTGTTTGGTATTCGTTGACACTCTTTTTCAGGCTACGTAGCCACTTTAGAGATGATATTTCGTAGGCTTGTTCCTTCATGGCGTTTTGTTGCTTGCTGAGTTCCGTGGCAAGTAGTTCGGTGGCGGCTTTGTTTCTATTGGCCAGTATCGTGAGATTCTGAAGGTGCTGATGTATATTTTGGAATTCTGATCGGACTATATGGGTCTGGTTTGTCAGCAGTTCCGATAGATGATTTAGGTCCTTGTATAGTTTATCTAATTCGATATTGTAGTCCTCGGCGTCGGCCTCTGTGAGGGTTCCAAAAAGAGCTTCACTTATAGTGCCTATGAATCCGAGTGGTGCACCGCGCTTCCAGCGGTTTCCTTCTTCTTTGATTTCTCCAACAATGCCTTGTAAGAGATCCTCATCCTTACGAGAGTCAGCGAGTCTGGCCATTAGATGGGTTATTTCTTCGCGGGCCTCGCATGTCGTAAATTGCATAGATAAGCATTGTTTATTTGCTTCAAGTTTGTGTTCCTCTAAGCGTGGACGGTGCTTTAGGAATGCACCGATTTCTAGCGAGGTGCCCAGATTCCATGCCCAGATCTGGCCATCTTCGCGGGCCTCGCATGTCGTAAATTGCATAGATAAGCATTGTTTATTTGCTTCAAGTTTGTGTTCCTCTAAGCGTGGACGGTGCTTTAGGAATGCACCGATTTCTAGCGAGGTGCCCAGATTCCATGCCACATGATAAATGCGTATGTCATGGAGTTTCTCAAAGTGCAAGCCGATATTGTTCTTTAATGGAGTAATCTGATAGTCAGGTGCTTCATCTTGCAGAATTCCGTTGATCCGTGGTGCGCAGAATAAGGTTAAAATTATGCGCAACATCCTGTTTCTGGAAATTGAACAGCTTATTTTTAGCAAGGTTGATGATTCTGGATCGGTTTTTAGACAGAGCTCGCAGGTTTTAATTTGTCGAAATGTTTTACATTGATTTTTCCTTTGTCGATTTTTATGACTGCGTTGTTCAATTCTAATAAATGTAAAATTTCGTACGGGCCTTCATAATGTGGATCGAATTTGTGATGTCTTGGCTCCTTTAAAACGTATACCCTATCTCCTGGGTTAAATTTGATTGGTTTTATTTTCTTGTCGTACCGTTCCTTTGTTTTTTCCTTAGTCTGCAGTAATGTATTGCGGGCAATGTTTCTGATTTTGTCCACATGGGTGATTAGTTCTGCTAAGTAGTCACCGTACGTTTTTAGATCATTCGTGTCCGGATATGATGAAGATATTCTTGCAGGTTTTCCAAAGATGAGTTCGTAGGGAGTGAAATTCGTTGCTTCGTGTATCGAGTTATTATATGAAAACATTGCGAATGGTAGTAGTAATTCCCAGTCATCATATGCATCCATGTAATGTTTCAGGTATTCCACGAGAACGTGATGGCTTCCTTCTAATGCTCCGTTAGTTTGAGGTCGGTAGCCAGACGTAGTGCTTAATTTAATTCGAAATATTTTTCCCAAATTTTTGAAAAGTTCACTAGTAAAACAGGTTCCTTTATCCGTTAAGATGGCTTTAGGTGTTCCAAATTGACTTATGAAATGTCGTGCGAATGCGTCGGCAATAGTTGTAGCTCCTATATTGGGAATAGCTACTGCGAGACAATATTTGGTTAAATTATCCTGCAGGGTCAGAATGTACTTGTTACCGTTAGGAGTTTCTGGTAAAGGACCTACTGTGTCGAGAGAGATTTTATGGAATGGTTCCATAGGTGTGTCGGTGATGAGCATTGGTTCTCGCGTTTTTATGCGAACTAACTTTTGCTTCTGACAGCTATCGCAACTCCGGATATATTTCTGAATTTGGTGGTGCATATCAGGCCAGTTAAAACGTTCTCGTGTTCTTCGGTATGTCTTAGTAACGCCTTTGTGTTCCCGGGTGAGACTTTCATGATGTTCCTTTATAATTTCTTGACGGAGATCCGGTGGTGGTATCTCGATGATTCCCGTGCAAAGAGTGATTTTACTTGCATAATCTTGAAAAGCTATCCTTATGCACTGCATTAACGTTCCCATTGGCATTTCGTCGAGTCCGTTCCCTTTTGCGGGGTGTTGTGCTGGGAGTCTCCTGACCCCATTGACAAACGCCAGGCCAAGTAGTTCACGCGTGTAGCAATGCGCTAAGTCAGTACTAAAGGCGGCCTGGCAACCAATATGTGGAAATCGAAAAATCGCACAATAATCACTTTTCTGAAGTCCAGCTTATGGCTGCACATCCGAAAATCTACAGTCTACAATTAAAATCCGAACGGATAAGGTGGTCTCGTGGAGTAGACTCGGTACAGAAAATAGGAGGACCGAACGGTGCCTATAATTTTCCAAGTCGACGTACGTCGACATACTGTACAACACTTGATTGTTTCAATAAACCTTCTCTATTTTGTTGTATTCACGCGAGTTCCAACTCCTTAACCGGCAACGATCCCAAAAATTACCTTAGCCCTAACCTCTCGAACGAACTCCTACGTCACCGAGACTTTACGGCACAACAAATTTGGTGGCAGCGGTGGGATAGTGCCAAAGTGAATTCGCAAATCGGAAGTGTCCGAAGTGATCAAGCAGCCCGAACGGGAATAAACCGGAAACGGTAAACGAAACCCAGAGCTGAACCCGACACACCCTCGTTGGGACAAATAGCCTGGTAGGATTCAACACGCGGTAGTTGAATCAGAAACAAGGTCAGGCTCGACAAGAAACGTCGAGGAACGGACGGCAAAACGCTACGCGGTAAGCGTCTTTGCAAAAAGAAGTCGCGCAAACGTTGCCGACACACGAGACCACACCAAGGGTCAACGACGCCCGGAAGGACGTCCACGACTGACAGCGGGATCCAGACATCGCCGCTACCGGGATCAAGACGAGTACGAGT
>NW_014333314.1:4341-14002 GCF_000341935.2 Cephus cinctus
AAGAATACCCGAGCAAAGAATCAAACAATTCGTTCAGTTAAAATTCGTTCTAGTTTCGTTAATCAGGATATCATATCAGACTCAAAGAACAATCATCCTCGTATCGATCAAGGTATCCTCTGGAACCTATTTCCTATTCCTACCGAATCTTATCTGCTGAAACATTTGACATAACGCGTGGACGTACCGTTTAGCACTGGCAAATCTGACCAACGAACCATCCTAACTACCTTTTCTAAATCAGCATTCACGAAATCTCTTGAATATTGAACGTAAGAACTTAACCATATTCTGCGTATTTAGAGAGCGATCGTAACATAATAACGTTATTAAAACTTTTGTTACGTCTAAAGTAAAAACGTAAAAAGTTTTACACCCACCCCCCCTGCTGCCTTCGACCCGGTGAAAGCCTGGGTGGGCAGTGCTCGTGGCCAATCGTCTTCTGGGAGCTCTGCATTGGGCTCTGCACCTGAAGATGCAAGAGTAAAGCTAGGGGCGAGGAAGACCCTGCAACAGGTCCTCGAATAGTGCGAGGGGACGGGACCCCGATACTTAAACCGATAGAAGAACCAAAAGACCGCAGCCTTAAAACTGCAAGCAAACAAGAAGGACAGAGCAAACACAGTTCCCTAAACATAGTGAACATCGAGACTCGCTACCTAAGGGAAAAGACGGTGTCGCTGGACAGCACCAGCTCACCCTCTGCACAGGAAGAAGCTGACGCTGATGCAGAGGCCTACCACAGGGACCTAAACTCAAGCACCGAACTAATGGAAAACGGGAAAAGAGCAAAGCTGACCCAGAACAGCAGAGACACCAACAGTAAGAAGAAAAACCAAAGCGAAAACTGCAGTGGATATGAAGATTTAGACGATGATGAAGCTGCCAGGAGAGCCAGAATGGAATATAGAATCGCAAGAGCAGAAGATATTAGGCGACAACAACAGGAGGAAGAGGAAAAGAGAAGAACCAGAGAAGCAAAAAAGATGCAAGAGTGCAAGGTGGCGAAGCATCAAAAGAAGCAAGACCAAATGTATCTGGATCTGGCTGAGCTCAAACCGCCCTCAGAACTCATCAAGGAAGGACTAGACAAAATTAGGGAGGTTAGCCAGAAACCGGGCAACCTGAAAGGCACCTACATCAAAATGCTCAAGGATGCGGCAGCCGGAATAGAAAAAGCCGTTACCAGGTTAACAGCTCAGCGGCCAGAACCGAAAGCTGCCACGATAGAAAAACTTGAGAGAGACAACTCTAAACTCTGCAAGGAAATTAAGAGTCTGAGGAGGGACATCGCGCAGATGAAGGCAGAGGCGGCGGCTCAATCACAGCCACTGCCTCCACCGCAGAAGCCAAACCAGCCACACCCGCCGCAGCCTCTAACACTGCAAAAAACACAGCAGCTGCAGAAGTTGCAGCAAGGCAACCCCAGTGATATGACCACTCAGGCAATCCCAGAGGGTTTCCTTATGCAACTACAAACGATGATACGAACACAGATTGAAACTACAATGGAGGCTAGATTCCACGCATTTGAAGAGAAACACCGGAATACTCTCCTCGCGCAGAGAATCCCTCCACGAAGCGTAATCCTAGTGGACATGCCAGGCACACCCAAAAAGGAAATTAATAATAACAATTCCAAGACTAACGGGAAAATTACGGAGCAACTGATGAGCGGCCCAAGAGAATCTAAACCCAGCACACCGCAAGGAATAAAGCAAGTATGGACTGTAGTCAGTGGTAAAAGAAAAGATAAGAAGAAAAGAAATGATAGCAAGGATGGAAAAAATACTGTCACTGAACAAAGTGGGCAGCCGCATCAGCAACAACGAGAACCAAAAAGTGGTACTAGGACAACTCTGAAGCCTCCATCTGTTACGTCCTATGCGTGAGCGACCGTATGCGGGAGCATCAGGGAGCTAGCATGGGTGTTGAGATCAAAGATCACGTAAAAGGTATTGGGTTCTTGCCACTTTAAGGTGCTAAAGCACGCCTATTTGCGTTTATGTCACTTGGTCGATGGTTAAGATGAGGATCACAAGCAGGTACTAAATATATTGATTTGGTAAACTCACTCGTTCTACGGGAGTTTAGTTGAAGCTACTGGTAAAGGGTTTATCAGGATTGAGGAGCTAATAGGTTCAGGTCTCGAAATTAAGAGAAAAAGGTATAGTTTAACTAAATATAATAAAACAATGGGTTAAAATACATATAGCAGTTGCAGTAAGAAGAGAGAATGTGTTAATCTGCTAACATAGCGAGATTCTAATACAATGGATGTGTGATCGTCAGCATTGTCAGGATTATCTTGGTGGTGAGGTGGGTGCGAAGGTGACGGGTAGGAGTTCTGCTGTGCGCGGTATTCGCGGTACTATGGTGAAAATGCTCTTTAGGCACCTCAATTCTGAGTATCCTGTTCAGCATTGCTGCCCGTGCCGTTCTTATTCTTTGATTGCAGTGATCTCTCTCTCTCTCTCTATTCATCCACCTGCAATGTCACAATGTTGGTGTGATTTCTGAAAATGTGTGAAAGTATGAAATGTCGTGTACAGTATAATATAATATGATGATATCCCTTAATTAATATATATATATAGGTAAACTACGATTTACAATAATTAACGCATGTTCGCTGAGGATCGGTTACATCTATCGTGGTCTTTGACCGTTGCTAGTGGGGTTCTGAGGGGGTGCTGAAGGGGGGGGCAATGGGGTTGCGTTGCGTCGGACGTAACACATCTACCTCGGCTGTCGTCCTTACAATTACTGAAGAAGGAAAGGCAAAAGGCATGACATATGCAAAGATACTTGACGAGGCCAAGTCAGAGGTAAGCCTAGAAGGCATGGGCATAAGCAGCATGAAGATTGAATCAACGATCACATCTGCAAGGAAGCTTCTCATCAGAGGATCTGACAGCAAAACCAATGCGGGAAAGCTAGCAGAGGCCCTGAGAAAACAATTGGATGAAACTGTGGTAAAAATTGCCAGACCGGAAAAGCGCGCAGTACTTAGAATAGTCGGGCTAGACGATACGGCAAATATATTGAACATCAAAAGCTCAGTGGCCAAAGCTGGGGGCTGCACAGCCGAAGCAGTCAACATCGGAACTATTATTAGAATACGTCGAAGACTGGGTATGACAACCGTGAGCTGCCCAATCACAGCCGCAGCGAAAATAGTGAAAGAAGGGCGATTAACTGTAGGCTGGGCAGAAACTAAAGTTACCCTACTAAAGGCAAGACCTATTAAATGCTATAAATGTAGAATAAACGGGCATGTCGCAGCCAACTGCGAGTCAGGGGCTGACCGCAGCGGTGAATGCTACCGGTGTGGTAAAAATGGGCATAAGCTAAACGACTGCTCAGCGGAACCCCACTGTAACATGTGCGGTGAAGCCGGCGAACCCGCCAACCACACCATGGGCAGCACGGCAACATGCCTGGCCACTTTAGAAGGAAACAGGGACAAAGGAAAGAAGTCCATACACGCCAACAAAAGACTTGGACGGCAAAGAACAAAGAGCACGGAGACAAACCAAACTCCCATAATTACTACTATCACGCACCAGAGCGAAGAAGCGAAGTTATAGAGGTGGCAATGCAAAGCTGCGAACACGCACCTGAAATAACCAAGGGAAATGGAGGATCCCTCTCTGAAACTGCATAGAAATTGCCCTCAAATTTATCCAAGCCAACACCGCACGCTCCAGATATTCGCAGGACTTACTGGCGCAAACGGTGAGAGAGAAATCCGTGCACATTGCAATAGTCTCGGAACCATACTTTGGGCCTAATACCGAAGAATGGGTTAATGACGCGGGCAGACTAGTCAGCGTATACGCCAACTATGCTCTGGGTACGCCTACAATCTACCCTGTGTCAAAGGGAGTGGGCTGGGTTGCGGCAAAGCTGAGGAAAATAATAATAATTGCTACCTACTTCTCTCCCAATAAACCGCTTGAAGAATTTGAGAGATTTCTTAATGAGGTAGGCGCGGTGATGGAGAGACACCGTGGGACCCGAATGATCGTCGCCGGTGATCTCAATGCCAAATCAAGTGCATGGGGCTCAAGTGTGACGGACCCGCAGGGCAAGGAACTGTATAACTGGTCTAACGAAAATGGACTAGAAATACTGAATAAAGGCTCAACTGCCACATGTGTAAGAAATAATGGATCGTCCATTGTAGACATCAGCATGGCAACGCTGGACATCGCACCAATGGTATTATACTGGGCAGTGCTAAAGGACACGGTAACCTTATCCGACCACAAATACATCGAATATAAAATTGCCTCACACCAGGACAGCACCCCGATAACCTGCATCCCAGGCACAGCGAACGTAGGGCCGAGATGGAAAACCAAAAAACTCAGTCAAGAAATGGCCAAAGAAGAGGCTATCGTGCAGGGATGGTTAGCTACGACAACCATGCACAACACGCTTGATGACAAAGTTAGAGCCCTTGAAAAGGCCATAACCTCAGTGTGCGATGCCTCAATGCCAAGAGCCCGTGGAGCAGTTGCAAAGCGGCAAGTCGGTTCGTGGTCGGAGAAACTGACCGAACTAAGAAGGAGTTGCATAGCCATCAGAAGAAAACTAACCAGATTTCGCCGGCGAGCCAAACACGATAAAGACACCGAACAACTACTTATTGAGGCACACAAAACAGCAAAAGCCAAACTCAAAGAAGAAATTGCTAAGGCAAAAGATAAGGCGAGAAAAGACCTAATCAAGACAATTGATGATGATCCCTGGGGTACGCCGTACAGAATGGTACGCGCTAAAATGAGGAAATTCGCCCCTCCACTAACTCAGGTCATGGAACCAGAGCTACTAACCATAGTGGTAGAAGGACTTTTTCCTGAAGGTGCACAGCACCAGCCTCCGAGAATGTCACAAACGCTGCAGCCTGATCTGGCAAGTTCGGTGGCCACAGTACCGGAGATCACACTATCTGAACTGCAACTTGCAGTTAACAAAATGAAGAAAAAGAACGTTGCCCCTGGCCCTGACGAGGTCCCAGGAAAACTGTGGGCAATAGCCATGGAATACCTAGGCGAAGCAGTGCGTGGTCTCTTTAACGACTGCATGTCAGGTGGTAGTATGCCGAGGCAGTGGAGGACTGGAAAGCTGGTGCTCCTCCAGAAACCAGGACGCGATCCCGCCCTGCCCTAGGCATATCGACCACTGGTACTACTGGATGAGATAGCTAAGCTTTTCGAACGAGTTATTGCAAATAGGATACTACAACACATGACTCAGGAAGCGTTAAATATTTCAGAAAGACAATACGGCTTCCGGCAAGGTCGTTCTACCATAGATGCGATAAAGTATGTTGAGAAGAGAGCCAAGGAGGCCACTGGCAGTAGGGAGGTGTTACTGGCTATCTCCTTGGATATCAAGAACGCCTTTAACACTTTGCCCTGGGAGACGGTGAATGAGGACATCAAATACTTTAGAATACCGGAGTATATCAAGAAAATGATCTCTGTATACCTTAGCGACAGATGGGTGGTGTGTTCCACGCGAGTAGGCCAAATGAGACACAAGATGACTAGAGGAGTCCCACAAGGCTCAATCCTAGGTCCACTTTTATGGAATATAGGATATGACTGGGTACTACGAGGTACAAATCTCCCTGGCGTAGATGTAGTCTGTTATGCAGACGACACATTACTACTCATCAGAGCCAGGACACTAAAAGAGGCTAACATAGTAGCGGGAGTTGCGGGCCCCCAGATAATACAAAGGATAAGGAGATAAGGTGTTGACGTGGACCTAAACAAAACGGAATGCGTACTCTTCCATGGTCCGCGGAAAGGACCCCCTGTAGGATCAGAGGTGACCATAGAAGGGAAGACTATCCAAACCTCCAAATCGCTAAAATATCTGGGACTTAGATTGGACTCCAAATGGAATTTTGTGGACCACTTCAAGATGCTAGAGGAGAAATTAACAAAAGCTATTGGAGCACTTAGCAGAATACTGCCTAATCTGGAGGGCCCCAATGCCTCATGTAGAGAACTCTACTCGGGAGTCATCCGCTCCACAGCTATGTACGGAGCCCCCGTATGGTATCGTGCCTTACAGGAAGAAACCTCAATGATACTACGGAGACCGCAACGGGCGGTGGCCATTCGAATTATCAGAGGCTACCGAACGGTTAGCACGGACGCCGCATGTGCCTTAGCGGGAACCATCCCTTGGGACTTAGAAGCTAAGATAGTCAGCACACTCTATGACTGGAAGCACGCAAGGGTAGAACAGCCTACCCCAAAAATGATTGAGGAGCAGCCCATGGCATTGAGACGAAGTGCCATAGACGAATGGAGCAGGAGACTTGTACAGCCCAAATATGGCATAAACACCATAAATGCAATTCAACCGATACTCCGTAAATGGGTGGATAGAGAAAATGGTGAACTAACTTTTAGAATGACGCAGGTTATCACGGGACACGGGTGCCTGGGATGGTACTTAAACAAAATAGCAATGCGAGAGCCTACATCAGCATGCTACCAATGCAATGGATGCGAAAAGGAAACCGCACAACACCTGCTGGAAGAATGTCCTTTGTGGAACAAGGAAAGGGATACGCTAAAAAGTACCATAGGAGACAACCTCACACTACCTAACATCATGAGCCAAATCATATCAGAAGAGGAGAAGTGGAAAGCTTTTCAGATATTCTGTGAAACAGTCATGGCGAAGAAGGAAGAAGATGAGAGACGCAGGGAAACTGAAACCAACGATGCAATAAGGAGAAGAAGAAACGCAAGAAGAAAGCGGAGATCAGTGCACAGCCAGCTGGGAGAATGAAGTGGGGGGTACCCACTCCTCCCAAATACGGAACTGGTGCCTAGTACGCAAGCAAGTAAGTAAGTAAATAAGAAATGCGCGCGCAGATGTCGTCACCTAGCCATAGGCAAGATGCACAACACATCTCAAGAGAAGGCAGGCTCTCAGAGCTATGCTGCTCAGGCTAAGGTGGAAGTCATATCTTAGTTCCCACCTTGCCTGTTCACAAGCAGCTGAAGGCAGCACCGCTGAGTTTTAGTGAGTAAGAGTCTCACATAACCACTTGTCTCAACCTCAGGGGAGAGACACGTGGTATCCATGAGGATTTCTCAGCGTTAAAAAAAAAAAAAGGTATCGAGTTTCTTCGCCAGCTACTAACTGTTGTGCTCCGGTTTTCACAGCGTGTACAAAACTTGTAAGTGAGGTTGTCTTACCGTCGTATTTAGGAATTTCTAATGCTGCGTTTTGTATTCTAGCTTGCGATGTTGTGAAGTTAAATGCTTCTATTAGGGATCGAGATAAATCTGCATCTGCCATGTTGGAGTAACAAATTTGAGCAGTTCCGAAATGGTTATTTAACAAACGTCTAATGTATGTATGTGACTGAACTCGTTCGTGGTACCAACTTGATTAGGGTGGTTTGAATTGATAGGATTTCTAAGATAACAATGGGGAAGTTGACCCGAAGTCCAACTTCCTTAGTCACGCTTAGAAGTTGGATAAGATGGGTGTTGGTATTTCAGGTTGAGTTAATACTAGTTCGGAGGGAAGATAACAATGGGGAAGTTGACCCGAAGTCCAACTTCCTTAGTCACGCTTAGAAAGGATGGGTTACTTCAAAAATAACAATGAGGAAGTTGACCCGAAGTACAACTTCCTTAGTTGATTTCTGAAGGCGGTTAAGGTGCTCAAGAATAACAATGGGGAAGGTGTCCCGAAGTACAACTTCCTTAGTCGGTTCTTCAAAGACAGGACTTCAAAAATAACAATGGGGAAGTTGACACGAGGTCCAACTTCCCTAGTCGGTTTTGAAGTATGGAGATCGTCGAAAATAAGAATGGGGAAGTTGAACCGAAGTCCAACTTCCTTAGTCGGTTTTCGAAGTTGGATAAGATGGGTGTTGGTATTTCAGGTTGAGTTAATGCTAGTTCGGAGAGAATCCTACCGCTGTCACTAATTCTGTTACGTAACGACCGGAGGTAACGTGAACAATATTTGAGTGAATTCCGAGCGGTAAGAATGCACTCAATGGTGGGTTCGCTCCCCGTTTAAGGTGTTGAAACACGCCTTGCTATTCCAACGTGGATAGATATTCTCTGAAATGTTGAGGATGGGTAATAGATATTTAAAACGCGAGTAAAATGTGAAATTACGATATATTGTTACAACCAATTTAGAAGTTTTCAATTAATTGTCGTGTACAGAGTTTCGATTATGAGAAATATTGAATAACAAAACTTGACTGTGTGTGAGGTTAAGGCAAGAAGAAATTTGGTGGAACAGAAATTTATCAAATCTATACGATATTTGGAAAGACTAGTCTATGCAGCTCAATTTTGCCCGGTAACCGATCCAGCTTGTTCCCTAGGGTATGTAATAACGAATCCGTACCTAGGCCAAATTGCGAATATTACACTGAATCTAATACTCTAACGGTTAGAGCCACGAGTGACAACGTGCAGTCCGATCTTTACGCGTGAAACTGAATGATTTTCTGAGCATCTGTGCCATGATTTTGGCTGCTTATATAGTCGATTTTTGCTCATGCTCTAGGTACGGTTAGGACGTTAGGAATGCACTCGGCTAACCAGCTGGGTAGGTGGCACGGGCAATGCACTGGGTAATGTGCTGAGTCTGCAATTATGCTTCCTGTCGGCTGCGTTATTCTTCTGTTTCGGAATGGAGGTCGATATACGTAACAAGAGTAAAATATGATATATTGCAATTTTAACAATGTTTCGGATTTTGGAAAAGGTTGCGAAATTTTATAGTTTGTTTTTATACTCTCCTCGACATTACGTGTAAGTTTGAAAACTTTTGGAATTATTGTTAATTGATTGTCTTGACTGACTGACCTTTACAGCCAGATGGCACGATTCGCAATTGTTTCTTAATCTGAGCGTCAAGCGTTTTCGTTGACAGGCTGCCGATACTGGCCGAACTCCTTAGCTTCGGGCAGCCGTCTCACGTGCAACGCGCGATTCTCAACTGTTTCGAAGTATGAGTTCGGTCAGACGCAAAACCCGTACACGGTGTGTTAAGCCTTAGCTAGTGAAACTGCTAGGGCGTAGATATATCTGATTATGGGCCACCATTTAACGCTAGACGTATCTGTTTGCTGTGAAAGTGGGGGATGTAATGCCAACGAATGAGAGCGTGTGTAGGTATACAGATTGATGATTTATTGTGGGTAAGATAAGTTGACTTACAATGGTTGATAAGTTTGGAAGAGTTGATGTTGCACTTCACTGAGTTCTTTCTGTGGCAATCCGTCGTCTGTTGTTACACTCGCGATAGATTTAATAGAACGCTCACCGCGATGACTTCCCTGGCCCTCGGGTGGGAAGGCTTGGTCACAAGGATCCGAAGACACGTAAAATACTACCAGCGGAGGCCCCGTTTAAGGTGTTGAAACACGCCTTGCTATTCCAACGTGGATAGATATTCTCTGAAATGTTGAGGATGGGTAATAGATATTTAAAACGCGAGTAAAATGTGAAATTACGATATATTGTTACAACCAATTTAGAAGTTTTCAATTAATTGTCGTGTACAGAGTTTCGATTATGAGAAATATTGAATAACAAAACTTGACTGTGTGTGAGGTTAAGGCAAGAAGAAATTTGGTGGAACAGAAATT